>NC_060122.1:688684573-688987604 GCF_021461395.2 Schistocerca americana
TTAGCATTTAACAGTTTACATAACAACATCGTTTAACAGTACATAACAGAAAGTAAACTCATTTTATAAATAATAATGTGCTCTACAATACATTCTTATTTCAGTCACTAATACGGAAATCTGTGAGAAACTGTCGTGAACTGCGGCCAGCTCCTCACGCGTCTGCGCACAGCATGCACACTCCCTGTCCATCGTACTACCCAAATTCGAATGAAAACAATAGGTAACAAAAGAGATAACATTGAGCCCTGCTGTCTTTCTGACAAGGATCTGCGCTGCCACACCAGTTAAACCACAAACCCAACTTACAAGAAAACAGTAAACCTGTCACACACTAGTTCACGTTGACAGACAACTTCAGCATGCTTAAAAAGCCCGAGGGATTTGGCTCAGCTTATTACAGCTGATGAACCGTTGGACTGGGCGATACCTCCGTGGAACGCACGGAACCGGCCTTGTCCATCAGTCCCGCCACGGCTGTTCCGGACACAACAGAGCATTTTCTATATTTTAACAGAAATTAAACGTGTCTTGTCACTCGCATCTGTTCACAGCCACAGTAGGAAGCGGAAGGCCACCCTAGATAACCTGGTATCTCATATGGTGTTATATAGCAATGGCGGCTATCATGTTGCCGTGCCGTTCAAGAATACACATGACAAGCATTGTGTCAACATCTCCTATTCCACCAGACTCTCGTTGGAGAGGCGTATCAAATCTGGATGAGGAACAGAAGAAAACAGAGCTGAGAAGGAAATGAAGATAAAGTTCGGTATTCACGTAGAATTATAACTAGAGCTGTCTTGTTAAGCACGTCTCTTGCGTGTAACTAATATTTGCATGTATACTTCCACATGGGAAATCTTTTTATATGAGGTGGCTCATGTCAGTCGTTAGTTAGTATCGTTCGTTCTGAATTAAAACCATTTCATACACACACCACCGTTTGAAGTACAATAATTCACCGAGTTCTGTCTAATTTGTTTCAAGACCAAGACCAGCAACTGCACGTTAAGGTTTTGGGTTAAAATTCGCCGAGATGTTGTGCTATTGGCAATTAGCACGATACTCAGTAGTATCGTCCTATAGGCGGCGATAGCTCATACTCCGGATTAGGGGATTCGGGTTCAGTTCTGCATCCAAAAAAAGGAAAAAAATTTTCTCTCGTGTGAAATATACGTTTTCCCACAGATTTACCAGCATTTCAATGTTGATAAACATTTTTTATTCGGTTAATCCTGAATATTAACAACATTTGCTTTTTATTTAATTAGTATTTAATACTTATTTCATTTCTTCATAATATAATAAATCTAAATTTACGTATCATAATAAAAATAAACTGCATTACTCGCGAACGATGGCGTGGATGTTGTCATGAGGGTTTTAACGCAAGGCTTTCAGAACCCACGTGCAATTAATGAATGACAGTGATTCCCATGGTAGTTCTTCGCAGTACCAAGCACCTGTATGACGCTGCTGACAACCATTCTTTCGTTTACCATCTCCGTGAGAGAGAAGAAGAATCATCAACATCCGTCACGCTGGAGTGGTCCCAACGTTAAGTTCTGTTACCGAATGAAACAACAAATTTACTGTTACAAGTTACTATTTATTTAGCTTCGCAACGCCTTTCGAAGGTTTATCCTGCATCATCAGGTAGATTTATCTGGATTAATATAGCTTGTATGTGCTGTGTAACGGCTTTGTAGTAACTTGTGGTACTGTCTACTAGACATAACCTTCAAAACACGTTTTGGATGTAAAAGAATAGTAACTGGTTAAGGTACATTTTTCATTCGATGTCATATAGAGACACGGTAAAGCCTAAAGAAAAATATTCGCATTTAAATTTAAACCATGTTAACTCTCAGCCTATAGGGGTAGGCGAAACGCGAAAGATGACAGTGTTTCCAAATTAACAAGGAGAGGTCCCCAGCAGTGGGCTCGACTTTTTTGAAACCATTTGTATGACCTTGAAGGTTAAGATAACAGCTATTACATACTGCAGCCATTCACCCTGGTGGATCCTCATTTGCAAGTAACTGACGAAAAAATATTTCGGAATTTTGTGTGACACTCAACAGCGTTAAAAATTTACATAAAATAGTTTGGTTGCGTGCTGCAATGGATAGGAAGGTAGCTTCTCATCCAGAAGGTTGTGGGCTCAAATCTTGTCATGTGCAGTAATTTTTTTAAAATTTTAAATCTTTATCGAAATGACTTTGATCATCCTTTTTATTCAATTAACTGATTTAAATGTAATTTTTATTTCCATTCCTTTGTCACAGGATTTTAATCATAATATCAACTTTTTCATTTGCTCTCACTCCACTTAACTCTTTGTTCGTGTGTTTTTAATTAATTTTATGAATTAATTTCGATTTAACTTCCTTAGTTTTATCACCCTGTTTTTTCGTCCACATTATTGCGTTCATTATATCTATTTCTCATTGTGTTTTGAATTTCGTTACATCCTTCTTTCATTTAAATCTTCATCTGTGTTATTTTTTCAACAGTGCAACAGGTAGTTCGGTTCTGTTTTAAATGTTTGTATGACGATCACCACTCAAAATTTCACATCTGGTAACGAAAAACACATTTTTCACACCACTGCACAATCAATATAAATAAGTTATTTGGTCTTTTGTTTTTAATTGATAGATCGGAATTTCCAAAAAATTGATTATAATAATAGAATAAAAAACTAAACTCCTCCCGAACAGGCCATGAAGGCCCAACGGTACCGACCGGCCACCGTGTCATCCTCAGCCCACAAGCGTCGCTGGATGCGGATATGGAGGGACACGGGGTCAGCAAACCGCCCTCCCGGCCGTATGTCAGTTTCCGAGGCCGGAGCCGCTACTTCTCACTCAAGTAGCTCCTCAGTTTGCCTCACAAGGGCTGAGTGTACCCCGCTTGCCGACAGCTCTCGGCAGACCGGATGGTCACCCATGCAAGTGCTAGCCCAGCCCGACAGCGCTTAACTTCTGTGATCTGACGGGAACCGGTGTTACCTCTGCGGCAAGGCCGTTGGCATTATAACAGAATAATTATAATTAAATTCATATTTATAAAAATTTCGATTGGAAAAAGAATGATATAAAGAAAAAATGAAAAAACGAAAAAGTTTGTACGATGATTAAAATAATGGGACAAAGGAACAGACATAAAAAACTACATTTAAATCAATTGACTGAACAAAAATAATGACCACAGTCATTTCGATAAAGATTTAAAAAGAAATTTACTGCATCTGACAAGATTCGAAGCCACAACCTCTTGCATGTGAAGCTGTTGTCCTATTCATTACACCACGCAAGCAGACTCTTTAACTCCACTTTTTTAACTTTACTGAGCATTCCGCAAAATTCCGAATTTTGTCATCAACTATTCGAAAACGGGGGCCCACCAGGGTGAATGGCTGCAGGGTGTCATACCTGGGATCTTAACCTACATCACCATATATTTGGTTTCAGAAGGGTGATCGCACCACTGGGGACGCCTCCTTGTAAGTAACAGTGATAATTATACGACAATAACGTTGCAGAAGGAAGGCAAGGAAAGCTTTGCGCACCACGTAATTCGCACTCCGCTCTTTATCGTAGAGGATATAGGGAATTAAATACGTCTTCGTTTGGTACCACGTACACGGAAGTGTTATTTGAATATTTTAAGCACTTCGTGAAATTTGGAACGGTCAACGAATTTTGAGGAAATGTGAGCTGTAAACGCGTAATGAACTCAATGGATCGGTAGCCTGTGAGCTCCCCTGTGAGCCACGGATGAAGGCATACGCACCTTACACTGTTGTATGCATGAGCACCGGCGATCCCAGACTGATTTCCTGGAGTGCGTCGCGTCCCGCTGGGTGGTTAACATTTCAGCAGGACCCGCTGCATAAGCGTTTCATAAACGAGCTGCGCTCAACATCGCGTGGCCACTGAGACCGGTTGACAAACACAACGCACGCAAGAAATACCACGGCCAGTCCGCGCAAGGCCAAGTTTTCACTGTTTGCCACTGATACATAATTACTATGGAAACTGTTGCTCGGCTGCAACAGATGTCGGCCGTGTGAAATATGTACGGCCGGCTGGCCGGCGGCGCTGTGCCCGCACAGACGGCAAGCCTAATTGTTCCAGCTTCGAGAAATTCGCTCGCCTTTCTTAGCGCTGCTTCCGTATGCGCACTCGCCCAATTACCACCACTCCGTTTCGTATAAGCTACTCCATTTTCAAAACGAAGAGCAACATGGTTTCCAATTCCATCACAGTTGAGAGCTTCATCCGACCCTACTCACTGTTAGAAAACTGATTCAGATTTTACTGAGTTATTTGTATCTTCGTCGGATACGAAGCTAATATGAGAAATCACACTACACAAAATTTTAAATCGCTGCAAGTTACAGTAACCTGTTACGTGCTTACCGGGCTGATACGTACGGGCCTTTACGTAAATAAGAAGGTTGGTGTAGAAGCACCTAAGAAAATAAATAAGGCTTAGAAGTCGTCTCTGAGTATTGTAAGGCAATAATTAGTTTTCAGGAAGTGGTACTGTGGAAATGGCGGCCGATCACATCTGCACTGCCGGCGAAGCACGATGAGGTGTTTGTTTTGTTGTCTTCAGACAATCGCCTAGGGATATTTCGGCGCTTCCAGCGGACGGCGTATTTCAAGGAACCACACTAGCGTGATGCAGGCGATATGCACAGCGAGTGAAGCCGTCCACGGAAAACAGCCACCTCATCATTTCCGTATCTCTACTGGGAAGTGTAATTTTCTATCATGAATCTTGGCAACCTGTTATACATTATTACTATCCCCAACTGTATTAAATATTTTTACGGAGGTGGAGACGATGAAATCTTACAATGCCCGTTTGCGTGAAAGAAGAGAAACCAATATAAAGAATGGTCCTTTTTCTTGTCGAAGTAAGACTCCAATAAGTTGCAACTCACACCTGTTACTATCTTCTGTTCAGCAGTGTGCCTATTAGTTGCACCTTGCGACCAGTCGCAAGAGATACTTAAGTAGCCTACTGCGTACCATCTCTCCAAAACGCAAATTTCATATTGATAAAACTACGAGAGAAAGCATTAAATCCCCCCCCCCCCACACACACACACACACACACACAAAAATGCAGTACACTGAGCATGGAAGACACCAGTGTTACGTGAGTGGTATTGTCTAACGTATGGGGAACACATTTAGTATTCTGACCAGACTAAAAAGTGAAATGAACCATCTGTGATACGTGAGAGCTGTATGACGTACATCGAACAGTGATGTGATTTCACATTTCCTCCGATGTTCGTAAAACAATCGTCTAAACAATACACAAAACATAGAGCTAATGTTCGCTTTTCTATCTATCCTTACTTTTTTGCAGCAATGTTAATTTTTAGCTTTCTTTTGTGTAACTATGCCTTATCACAACGTGGCTGAATAAGCGAGGCGACGCACCTTTGAGCAACGGACATCGTTTCGTCATTGCTGCTAAGACTCATAATCAACTGGTTCTAAGCACTATGGGACTTAACTGGTAAGGTCATAAGTCCCCTAGAGCTTAGAACTACTTAAACCTAACTAACCTAAGGACATTACACACATCCATGTCCGAGACAGGAGAAAAAGTGACACATGCTTACAAAAGCTCACACACTGCATGCGTGTTTCGGCTCTTCTTATTAATTTACGTTTGTCGGATGTAACACAGTACTATAGGCTAAAGGAGATAGATGCAGTTTTAGAAAAAGTCTAACAGATTTTAGGCGCCTATTTCTTAATGTGGGTGAGGCGGGTGACCAACACCTCGCCCCATAAACGTAAACAGCAGTCAAAGGAAGTGGGTGGAAATTACCTGTGGACCTTCTTCAAACGAGACGAAGTCGGTTTCAGCTGATTGGAGAGATTATGGTCAGCCTTCTGTGGGAATTTTCTTATTTTCTGGAATAGTCCTTGTAAAGAAGAAACCTATAAACCGCGAAATACTACGCTAATATTGTGGAAATATGTGTTTCAACGTGTATTGCACCCTCGGACTGCCCCTCATTTCCGCATATAAAAGGAATTTGCGGTGGAACCAAGTGAAGACATTATACCAGTTGTAGAAGTGTATTTGGGAGACTTTCAGAAATTTTACTCCGACCAAAAAGAACGCAGGTCTTTCCTACAAAGTCAGTCTTAGAAGGACAGAATGACGTGCCGGAGACGACGAAACGTGACTGCTGGGTGCTGACAGAGAAAGTTGTAGTGGAGTCGTACGAGGACA
Source organism: Schistocerca americana (assembly GCF_021461395.2). Taxonomy (NCBI): domain Eukaryota; kingdom Metazoa; phylum Arthropoda; class Insecta; order Orthoptera; family Acrididae; genus Schistocerca; species Schistocerca americana. The sequence goes on from NC_060122.1 coordinate 688,690,850, forward strand.
GGTGCGGCGGCGTGGCGTCGCGTGACAGGCGGCGGCAAGAAGAGACGGCGCGCCGACTGCCGGCCCTAATGACCCCGAGGCGACAGTTTTTGGGCCGGCGTGGCGGCGGCATTAGCGCCCGCGAAAAACACCGGCCCGCCGTGCTCGATATTATTTACTCTGCGGGCGAAACTACGGCTCCTCCCCTGCCATCTGGATCGATGGCGGGCGAGGGGCACAGCGCGCAAATAGCGCCTAATGTGTGCGTGCGCGTGCCTCCGACGGAATAATTAAAGCGCTCGTTGGCTGCGTCTCACAACTGCCGTGCCTTCTCCCGAGTAACGATCCCACTGCGCCTAGTCGTCTATTTTCGACCTTTATTGTATCTTCATTCCGCTATTCGATGTCCTACGAAACACGTAACAATTTATTTACAACTGTAGATTGCTTTCCGACACACTGGTGGGAGATATTACGCCTAATTTCGTTGCGACACAAACGCTACTAACGAAATAATTGCCGATACGCTATCGGGCAAGGCTGTGCGTGTCTCGCACAGCGAGAGCAGAATGTCTAACTACAGGCGACAGACGCACCTCCGATAATGACCGCAGCATAACGCGATTTCATATCGAATAATTAACAACTAATCCACTGATAGAATTCCACTGATTACTTTTTACATCGCAGCGACAGTCTGTGAATAGGCTAGTAAAACTAATCGAATTTACCGAGTTGTAACAAAATCGTGGATACGCGCGGCTGCAACTAATCGAATAAGCGCGGCGGTGGTGGCTGCGGCGAAGACGGCGCGCCGCGCCGCGCCAGCTCGCGTGCGCCGCCGGCCTAAATCAGGGCAGCAGACGCTCCAGCTACAGGGGCCAGGCACGCGCTCCGGGTGTCCGCCGCCGCGGCCAAACTGTGCCTCCACACACACAAAACCCCCACTAACTCACATCTGCACCGCCTTTCCGTGATACGACGCCACATGCTAGCACAGTGGCACGGCATGAATGCTCACCACGCCAACGCTGGGCTGGGATACTTCTCTGAGTATCTGCAAACTTTCGCAATTTTTTACGGCTACCGAACATAAAGACAGAGACCTAAGAAACAACACCGAGCCTAATTTCCAAAAACAGAAGTTGCTGTTTTGCCGTACATTTTACCCTTATTCGTCATCGACGTGCTAATGCAGAGTTTCAGTGAAGTGATTAAAACCACAGGAAAAGTACACTACGGAAACTTTACAGGGAAACTAGTGGACGTACAATGAGGTGACTAAAGTCATGGGATACCTCATAATATCGTGAAGGACCCCCTCTTGCTCGGCGCAGTGCAGCGACTCGACGTGGCATGCACTCAACAAGTCGTCGGTAGTCCTCTGCAAAAATTCTGAGCCATGTTGCCTTTATAGTCGTCCATAAGCGCAAAAGTGTTGCCTGTGCAAGTGTTTGTGCACGAATTGATCTCTCAATTATGTCCCACAATTGATCGACAGGATCCATGTCGGGCGATCTGAGTGGCGAAATCATTCGCTCGAACTGTCCAGAACGTTCTTCGACCAATCGCAAAGAACTGTGGCCCGAAGTCCAAGTAACCGGACATAACCATTTCCTACCAATGATCTGCTGAGTTGCACCAAATGACCCAGTGCATTCCATGTAAACACAGCCCACACCATTATGGAGCCACAACCGGCTTGCGCAGTGCCTTGTGGACAACTTGGGTCCCTGGCTTCGCAGGGTCTGCGTCACACTAGAACCCTACCACCATCTGAAATCGGGACTCATCTGACCGAGTCACGGGACCAGACGATGCGGTCAAGAGCCTAGGAGAGGCGCCGGAGGCAGTGTCCTGCTATTAGCAAAGTCACTCGCGTCGGTCGGCTATTGCCACAGTCCATTAACGCTAAATTTCGCCGCACTGTCCAAACGGATACGTTCGTCGCACGTCCCACAACGATTTCTGCGGTTACCTCAAGCACCTTTGTTTGTCTGTTAGTACCGACAACTACGCAAACGACGCTGCCCTAGACCGCAACGGTCGCAGGTTCGAATCCTACCTTGGGCATGGATATGTGTGATGTCCTTAGGTTAGTTAGGTTTAAGTAGTTGTAAGTTCTAGGGGACTGATGACCTCAGATGTTAAATCCCATTGTGCTCAGAGCCATTTGAACCATTTGGCGCTGCCCTAGGTCGTTAAGTAAAGACCGCGCCCATTGAGTTGTCCGTGATGAGGGGTAACGCCTGAAATTTGGTACTCTCGAAGCACTCTTGTCACAGTGATTATGGGAATATTGCATTCCCTAACGACTTCCGAAATGGAATGTTCCATGCGTCTAGCTCCAACTATCATTCAGTGTTCAAGGTCTGTTAATTCCCGATGCGCAACCATAATCACATTGGAAGCCTTTTTACATGAATCACCTGATTACAAACGACTGCTCTGTTAATGCACTGCCCTTTCATACCTTGTGTACGCGATACTACCGCCATTGTGTATGTGCGTATCGCTTTCCCAAGAGTTTCACAACCTGAGTGTAAAACTACAGGAACAGTACAGAGCGCACACTTTACAAGGGAATCATGTGGACATACATCCTTTTCGGTGTATCCATACGGCAGAAGTCTCATATTGAAACACACAGTTAATTCATTTTCAAGATCTTTGCCACGAGCTGTCTCATTCCACTGTCTATTCTAATAACCTCATTAAAACTTAATTACCAATAACGAAAGAGGGTACAACACAGCTTCTTTTATTTTGCTCTGCCAGTATTGTTACCTCAGTGACTTCTGCTTTTGTGCTCTTTATATTGGTTCAAACAACGACTGCACACAAATGCAAAGTTTCACAGGTAAATGACCTGTTTTAGCCGATAGAGTTGTAGCAGTTCCCTCTCGAGTGCCACCATAACAGTGTGCAACTGAACAGGCGGCTGCGTCGTGCGCTCTGCTGCGCAGAGTGGGTTGATGTTACTCTGAGGCTCTGTCTCTGTCCCACGCTCCAGCCGCTGCAACCCTGGTAACTGGCTACGTTGGGGTACACGGCACACCGGGCCACTATTTCTGTTCCGAATCTCCTCTGAACAATTTATATGCTTACAAAACTATCGTCGTCGCTTTTTAAGGCATCACCGTTTGCTTTATATGCCACCCAAATTAATACTATAGTGGATAAGTATCCTCACTACTTCTAACCTAACATGACAAACCACATCTACATGTTCTATGAGCACCCCGAAACGCACGTTACAAACACAGCTGACTAGTGCTGTTGGCTAGAACGTCACGTGGTACACTGATGCTTGCCACTGAACCTCACCTTCCACCACCCGTCGTCTGAAGGCACGTCACTACATCAACCAAACCAATTTCTCATTCTTTCATTAACTTTTGTTTCGAATACCCAGAAACATTTTGCGTTTCACTGATGATTACGCATTTCTTTACTTACTTATGATATTAACAAAATCAACTCACTCGTGAAAGTTTGACTGCGCGGTTCTCGATAGATAGAAGCACTATGGGAGTTAACATCTGAGGTCATTAGTCCCCTAGACTTAGAACTACTTAAACCTAACTAACCTAAGGACATCACAAAAAGGCATGCCCGAGGCAGGAGTCGAACCTGCGACCGTAGCAGCAGCTCGGTTCCGGACTGAAGCGCCTCGAACGCTCGGCCACAACGGACGGTGAAGGTGGAGAACTCTAGCGCAGACGGCAAGCAAGTTGGTGCAGTCGCCAAGAAATTAGTCTTCTATTCCGAAAGAAGAATGTAGCGAAAATACCTATCTAGCCATTACAATTTCCATGACTTCCCAAAGTCAGTTCTTGCTAATTTCCTTCCCACTGCTCGATCGTCTGAGCTACTGCTACGTCTGTAATGATCACGATGTCAGCGTGATGTTGAATGTTAAAAATCCTTTTCTCTCACCCAAAGCTTTGTCATTAGCATGCAACTGTGTTACCAACCAAGTCTTGGAAAGACAGCACAGAATAATTCCATCAGCAGTGCCACGCTCTACTGCGGATTGCAATCCGTGCTGACAGATTACTTCGCGAGCGTGAACCGCGTTCGAACCCGCCCTGCAATAGAGTATCAATCCGCCTGGTGGTTTAAAAAAACTCCATCACTGTGACTTATAATGTCATCCTTGGTATAACAACAGGTTTAAGAATGCACTTCACTTTTTGTTTTCCATTTCCTGACGCCAAGTATTCCCTTTCTTCTGGTAGTATAACAAATGCTTTACCAACGTAACTTGTTTTTATTTTCCTTGTGTCCAGCTTCCGATTGTGATGCATTTGCATAGACAGTCAACCAAAAATGTAAGGTTGCTTAAGAATAGAAGAATCATCACCGCTATTCACAACATGTGTCTACGAACACCAGAAACTCTACAATATGTTGAAACACAAGCCGATCAATGAGTGCGCAACAGAAGCAAGAGACAGGGACAAAGCACTGTCCACTGTGGGTGATAGGAGGCACGCCAAGCGAGCAGGTACGAACACACACGGCCCGAAATTTTGTTTGAGGTGCGGCAGGTTGAAGGAGGCGGGTTATCGCCTGGCGCGCCGATGCTGTTTATGAAGGGCGCAGCAGAGGCAATTACCCGAACAAAAGGTGGCGCATTCCAGTCAAGTGGCAGATACTGGCGGGCCGGACAATGCGCGCCGGAATTCCTGCGAGCGCCGGATGCCTGCGCCAAAGGGCTGCCAACTGCCCCACTGGCTAAACTTCCCGCTTTCCTTTGAGCCCTGCGGACAAATTCACTGGAGACCAAACAACTGCTCAATTTCTGGCGAGGAATCCGTTGCCGTCTCGCAGAAGGAAGAACAGCCACAGCTTTTGGTGGAGGAGCTTTACCAAAACCACAGTGTGGACTGCGATAGCGGCACTTTACTGAAACTTCACACACAGGTACAGAGTTTCACATCGTACCACTTAATTATCACGCAACGTTTGAAACCGCACGTTATTTAGAACAACAGCAATGGTCAGTCGACCGTTAGTTTGAACACCACGATGACTGACTATAAACGTTTCTTTTCCATGCGGAGGTGCTTCCCTTTCGATGATCTTAAAAGCAGTTCAACAGCCAGGAATAGGGATACTAAAATTTCGCGTGGAATGCAGGGCGCTTCCAGAAGTAACGTCAAGAACCATTAATAAAAATCCTAGTACAAACACCGAACACTGGTTTTAACTACGGGACTTCTGGAATAATGTGATATTCCACACGCACAATTCCCAAATCATACGGGTGATGTTTGAGAGGATGAAACGTTATATCAACTGCAAGATGAAGATATGCTTTTCATTCACTCGAATATCAAACAAAGTATGTATTTTCACATACAGCTGAGTATAGTAGACTGTACTGATGTCAGCCTACAGTTCCTGTCCATGACAAGATACCAGTATATTTTTTGCACCTGTCTAACAACTTCCAAATAGAGAAATGAGCACCTTCTGCATCAAATAACCACGTCATTCATGGATAACAGAAATCAGTGCATTAAACCCATAATGACTCAGTTACTTTTGCACTCCTGTTGTAAATAAAAGTTGAAAAGCTTATAAAGTTCTGCTGTACAGACGGTAGTTTTATCGGTGGGTAAAATCTCCCGATGCCTAGAAGTGAAAGAGACAGACCGCCACCTCAGTACTGCTGGATGGACCATAAAGTGTTTCGGGACGATGAAATGTTCTTTTCGGGACGGATGAAATATTAGTAGTAGCCCAGGTCGACCAAGATGAAGTTCTGCCAAACAAGGTCTTAACTAAACGACAAAATCCACCAATGTCTGTCGGACTGAACTGTTACAGTTTCACAAGAAACTGTCTCTAAGGTTCAGAGCTTGGTGTCTATGCAATGCATTTGGTCTTTCCTCCTGTTCGCTGACAAGTTTTTTGTTTGAGCCAGTGATCTAAAGAACAAACCAGGATTGTGTTCTACCTTACTGCACTTAGCTTCAGTCGACAGAATGAATTTCGCGCCACATTCGAACAGGAGAAAAGTGGGTGGCGATACGTACGAACGTGTTTAAACGAGGCGGTTTGGTGGTGGTACAGATTTGATCATAGGGAGGCAGCATGGTCAATCTTCGCAAGTAAGTTCGTATCTTCGTTAATGGTCCGAACAATACTGTTAACGCCAAGAGACACAGTTGGTTCTGAGTTCCTTTTCGAGAACGATTGTGCCCATCTGCATTAAGCTGCTCTGGTGGGTGGGTTTCTCACAAGTGGAGAAATCTACTTCATGGCTTGATCGAAGCTGTGATTGGTCAGAGCTGTGATTGGTCAACTGCACTAGCAGTTATCCGCCATACCACAGATTCCCATCAAGCCAGTTCTTGAGATACTTCTCCAACTTAATCAGAACTCTGGGAATTCCAGAACCTTAAGAAGGTGTTGCTTGTCATCCTGTGGCTAGTTGAAGTAGTTTTCCTGTGTGTGTGTGTGTGTGTGTGTGTGTGTGTAGCGATATCGAACGATTGTACTTCTAGCTGCTTCTAAAAACAAAATTTCTTACACTTCAGAAACATAATATCTTTATTTGCGGCCTAATTCTTTCGACCAGTGTTGACTACGAAAGGTTTGGTAAAACGGCTGCTGTTGTGTATCTAAACTGCTATTGAATTGAAGTCCCATGCTTCTTGACAGAGCGTAGCGGAATGATGCGGAAGACCCGCACCGACTAGGCAAGGTCCTAAGGAGGTGGTTTGCCGTTGCCTTCCTCCGATCGTAATGGGGATGAATGATGATGAAGAAAACGACAACAACAACACACAGTCATCTGGGGGCAGGTGAAAATCCCTGACCCTGCCGGGAATCGAACCCGGGACCCCGGGCTCGAGAAGTGAGAACGCTACCGCGAGACCACGAGGTGCGGACAAACTGCTATTACCGTCATGCATATGTTAATTATTTGAAATTTCACTGAAATATAGGTGTACCAGAGGAAGCTAGAAAGCAACTTGTGTTTATAGATTTTGGGGAATTAAAAAACAGAAATCTAATTACACGGGCTACAAATGTGTCGGGGAGTATGCATTTTCTAAAAAGAATTTCTTTCATTTCCAAAAGCTGCGTCTTTACCACTTTCACTCCGAATGAAGCAACTATACTAAATCCACTCTCCACGACGTATCTCCGAACGTCATCTTTATAGCTACTTGTAAGGTCATACTGGTATACGAAAGTTTCTTAAAAAATTTGTGAAGCTAGGTGGACTAATAATACTTTTTTACCAGAAAGAAAATATTTTTCAATAACACTTACTCTGTACCATTATCGAGCGCTGATTTCATAAACATGAACGAAATCAGTTTGTTAAAGACACAGACAACAATTGTTGGCAAAGCAGCAACAGTATCTGTTTTGCTGTACAAGTCTACAAAAGCGACAACGCGACATTTTATTGAATAATTCTGTTTCAGCAGTAGAGAACAGCTTTCAGATTCCGCTTTCAAGTGAAAGTGAAAGTGAAACGGCTTTAATAAGTTGAACTGAAGGTATTTGTGAATATTCAAGTCTGAGGTTAGTTCGATTCCTAACGAGCAGAAATGACCCCAATTCCAGCTGCTTCATATAAAATGTATATCTGTAAATCTAAATCAGCGCAGTCCATTGTGTTGGCGTTGTTTATTAAGGGGAAGGCACGTTGCCGGTGAAAGGACAGCAAAGGATTGTACACCGTGCCGGACACTTATTTATTCATACTCACTGTATAACGTTTATTCTGTCGGAAATAGCTGCGCGACCTGACTGAAGAACACAGTTCCTTGGAAAGAGACGGTTGACACGCGCTGTAGGAATTCAGTAAAGAAATGGAAGTGGAATTTCGCAAAAATAACTGAAAATGCACAAACTTGGATTAAGTTCTACGTAACAAAAATAAAAAGGCATTACTGTACGCAAAGAGATACGTATGCTACGCCCAACTAAAAAGGAGACCTTCGCTGTAGCGATTTTGTATGTAATGCTTGAGGGAGAATTTGTTTGCCGAGATATGGCGTAGTAGTATGCTCAAATGGTTCAAATGGCTCTGAGCACTATGGGACTTAACTTCTGAGGTCACTAGTCCCCCAGAAGTTTGAACTACTTAAACCTAACTAACCTAAGGACATCACACACATCCATGCCCGAGGCAGGATTCGAACCTGCGACCGTATCGATTGCGCGGTTCCAGACTGTAGCGCCTAGAACCGCTCGGCCACTCCGGCCGGCCAGTAGTATGCCCAGCTGCACAAGTGGAGTTAACGGCTTCGCAGCAATTTCCTTATTTCTGGAGAGTTGTTTCCGCAGTACGTTGCATGATGAATTCCTCCCGATCACAAGAGCGATTTTCCAATTTCTTCACGCAGAAGAGGGGCATGCATCACAATTTTTTCGCAGGATGGCTGAGCTGTTTTGGGGGAAGAGACCAGACGCCGAGGTCATCGGTCTCATCGGATTAGGGAAGGATGGGGAAGGAAGTCGGCCGTGCCCTTTGAAAGGAACCATCCTGGCATTTGCCTTGAGCGATTTAGGGAAATCACGGAAAATCTCGCAGGATGCAAGAGGTCTACAGAGAAGAGTGCTTCGCACGGTGCACAACATTCCTACGGTATCAGCGTTCTAATGCAGGACGTGTAAACATCGAGGACATGTAACGCCTTAGGCAGGCACAATTTATCACCACTAATGCACGATTTCGACTGTAGAGCAGCTCATACGGACCAAACGTCGGGTCACCACACGCGTCACTGCTATTGCACTACCGATAAGTAAAGGAACTGTGCATCTCATAATCCACGAGATGGCCGGCCGTGGTGGCCAAGCGGTTAAAGGCGCTACAGTCTGGAACCGCGCGGCCGCTACGGTCGCAGGTTCGAATCCTGCCTCGGGCATGGATGTGTGTGATGTTCTTAGGTTAGTTCGGTTTAAGCAGTTCTAAGTTCTAGGGGACTGATGACCTTAGAAGTTAAGTCCCATAGTGCTCAGAGCCATTTGAACCATTTTTTTAATCCACGAGAACCTTCGTTGTTGAAAAGTTTGTGTGCATGACCACGAGAACCTTCTTTGCGGAAAAGTTTGTGCACAGTGGGTGCCCGCGCATCTATCAGAGAATCACAAGACGGAGAAATGCGTGTCTGGCTAATCTATGTGGCGAGATACGCGGAGCAAGGAAAGGATTTCATTGCTCAGATTGTGGCACATCATGAAATGTGGTGTTACCACTTCGACCCTGTCACCAAAAGAATAAGCACGGAGTGGCAGCACCCCGGCTCTCCTCGTCCAAAAATGTTCCCCTCTTTTTCGATGAAGAAGGACCTCTACTCAACGACTGACTATCACGGGGTGCTACGGTTAACGCACAGTAGTATTGCAAAACGTTGCGGAGAGTGAAACAGGCCGTCAAGACGAGGGCAGGGGCAAGCTTTCGAATGGGATAGTGCTTTTCCAGGACAACGCTAGGCCACGCGTATCCAAAAAGACCCTCGAGCTCCTTCAAAAATTTCGATGAGAGGCACTGGAAATCCTCCTTACGGCCCCGATATCTCCCAGTGTGACTCGCAAATCTTCGGCGCCTTAAAACAATCTCTGAAAAGCTCAATCGTTCACCTGTGACAAAGTGCACGACACTGCGGACAAATGGAGCCGTCAGTAACCCAGAAGTTTCTATACTGAAGCCATCAACCCTTGCTACGAGCAGGGATCGGTGTATCATTGTGTAACTATACTGTTCCACGTGACCTGTAATTATAATACTGTTATTAAAATTTCTTTACAAATAACGGCATTCTCCTTTTAACTTGAGCACAATCTACATAACAAAGCCAGGTTGTAGACAGAAAGTCTCTGAATACTTGGAAAGATTGCTGCATTAGTGCTGGTATCAATACAGTAAGTTAAGTAACACGAACGTTGGACTCTGCATAGCCACAACCTATGTTTTCGATGGTTGGAACATCCGCTGAAGAGATGTAGCGTGAGTATTCATCGACGTATATAACACAATGCAAGCAGCGCTATGAAATCGCAATCTACATGAAAGGAAAATGATTATGTTTTATTAAAGTAAAATAGCTTAGATCGCCTATATGACAGAAAATCTCATCAACTTGAACAGCACACCAACAATTAATTTTACTACTAGTATGACTACATAACTGCGAGGCAATAATGCACGTTGATAGTGTGTGGAAAAAAGCTTCCACAGCACAAATAAAATTGTTACTCTTGCGCGTGTAGAGAAGTTGGAGACAAATATAACTTCATTAATAATTCACAGTCCGACCTTTAAAGTAATCGTACCACGAGGGGTAGCGCAATGGTTAAGACATTAGGTTTCCATTCAGGAAAGACAGGTTTTAAATCCTAATCCGGCCAAACTAGTTTAAATTTTCCGTGCTTTCCCTGAAACACTTCTGCCGAAATCCTGGATCGTTCCCTGAAAATGATCGTGGTCGATTTCGTTCCCCACCTTTGATAAAACAGAGCACGTACTACGTCCCTAATATCCTAGATGTTGAAGGGGTCTTAAACCTTCCTCCTCCGTTTTAAGTTAATATCTAAGACCGTCCAGATGGATAATTCTGCAGAAACTCCACAGATTAAAATCAGTTGCAATTCCGTTACTTCTGCGCAACTGAAATACACAGTCCAGTCACATTAACGTGACCACCTGCCAAAAACCTGAATAACCACGTTTTGCATCGCGGGCCGCTGCGAGGCGTGCGGGAAGAGCGTCAACGAGATTCTGGAAGGTACAGATGGGGATGTGGAGCCGTGCCATCACCAGTGCCGCGGCCAGCTGCTTGAGGATCCGCGGCGCGAACAGCCTGATCGCGTTGGTGCCACAGATTATCGATTGTGTTTAAATCCGGCAAGTTTTGTGGCTAGAGGAGCAAACTCACCCTGATGCTCTCCGAACTGCGCAGGTGGTCTGCAGGCTGTCTGACATGTTGGATTATCCTACTGGTATATGAAATCGTTCCAACGGGAAAAAAAGAACCTGCATATAGGGGTGGACTAGGTCCCTAGGCATGGATGCATACTTGTTTTGATCCATTCTACCTTGCAGAAAGACGAGATCAAACAGGGAATGCCACGGAAACATTCCCCTTCCGAAAACTGTTGCAGGGAGTTTCCTTTCAGACGGTCACCTGTCCGATGAAACATTAAACGCAATTCTTTTGAAGAGGCCGCCAGTCGTCACTTACTGGAAGTCCAGCTGCGGTACTGGCGTGCAAATTCCAGCCTCCGTCGCTCATGAACAGCCATCAACACGAGTGTACGAACCAGGCACAAGCTGCAGAGGCCCATAAGCAGCAACGTTAGCTTAACGGTCGTTGAGGAGCCACTGCTGGTAGCAGCCCTGACGCCGGCTAGAGCGCTTTTCGCTTGCTGTGTTACGAGATAAGTAATTTAGCTAGTAATTAATTGTTTTTGGTCTATATTCTATAGTATTTACGTGCATTAGTGTCAGATAGACTTGATAAATTGAGGGATTGAGTTTTTATTTGCGTCTGAATAGGAGAAGCGAAGTTTCTGTTTGGGACAGCCGGCCGAGCTGGCCGAGCGGTTATAGGCGCTACAGGCTGAAATCGCGTGACCGCTACGGTCGCAGGTTCGAATCCTGCCTAGGGCATGGATGTGTGTGATGTCCTTACGTTAGTTAGGTTTAATTAGTTCTAAGTTCTAGGGGCTGATGACCTCAGAAGTTAAGTCCCATAGTGCTCAGAGTCATTTCAACTATTGAAGGTAGCAGTTTTTGTACGTTTTATTAGGAAAAGTGATACTGACAATGAATTCTAACCTCACTTGTATACGTTTGACTAGCGCAACCTGCGAGCGTTAACAGTTAAGCAAACGTAAAATACGTGGTAAATTGATGTCACACTACAATATCTGAGTAAATCAGTGTTATAATACAACTTCTGAGCCCTTCTTACATACGGTTTAGGTAGCAGAAAGCTAAAACTCACCTCGCCGTCTGCTTAAACTACTTAGCTTCTTGTGGGGTTTAGTGATCGGTGTAAGCCCATCGCTTCCTATAGAGTTCGTATTTGTGCTTTACATTCTGCCCTCTTATTGTTAGCTTAAGTTTTGTTTTATACCTGCTTCTGTCAGTGTTCAATACTCAGTAGTTACGTTTACTAATGTCTTTATTAGGAAGTTGCTGAGAAAGCAGAGAATTTTGCATAGTCATTTTAAACTTAGTCACTGCCCCGTTGACAAACAGAAATATGCGAAATGAAAGCAGCTGTCAAAATGTCAATGAGAGATTTTTTTTATGAATTTCAAAGCAATATTTTATCTGCAGATTCGAAAAATAACCCCAAAAAATGTTGGTCCTACGTAGAATCTATGAACGCTGCAAATAATTCAATACCTTCTCTTGCCGACAGTACGGGTAATGTAACGAAATTCTAAACCTAGCCTTCAAAAACTCGTTTTCGGTTGAGGACTGCAGCACCACTCCCCTTTTCAATTATCGAACAAACGCAAGGATGGCTCAAATAGTGTTTAGTGTGTCTGAGATTGTAAAACAGTTAAGATCCTTAAACCCCAGTAAGGCGTCTGGTCCAGACGGTATTCCCGTAAGATTTTACGTTGACTACTCTACAAATTTAGCACCATTCTTATCCATCATCTGTCAGAGATCATTGGAACAGCGGAATATTCCACGAGACTGGATGAAGGCCCAGGTCATAGCAATTTATAAAATAGGTAGAAAACCGCATGCACATAATTACCGGTCAATGTCACTGACATCGATTTGTTGTAGAATCATAGAACATATTTTGTGTTCAGACACAATGACCTTCCTAGACACTGAGAAACTCATCTGCAGAAACCAGCACGGTTTTAGGAAACAGCGGTCATGCGAGACACACCTGGCCCTCTTTGTGCATGGTATACAACAGGCTCTAAATACCGGCTCCCAGGTTGATGCCATTTTCCTCGACTTGCGAAGGGCGTTCCACTCAGTTCCGCACTGTCGCTTGCTCAAAAAAGTGTGCGCTTACGGTCTATCCGATGACATATGCGGTTGGATAGAAATTTTTCTAACAGACAGAGAGCAGTATGTCGTTCTGAATGGGGAGACTTCAACAGAAACAAGCGTAACCTCAGGTGTGCCCCAGGGCAGCGTAATAGGTCCGCTGCTTTTTACGATTTACATAAACGATCTGGTTGATGGTATTGACAGCGGCCTTAGACTGTTTGCAGATGATGCTGTAGTCTACAGGAAAGTAGTATCACACGAAAGTTGTGAACAAATCAATGAAGATTTGCAGAAAATAAATGTGTGGTGCAATGACTGGCAGTTATCTCTCAATATCAGTAAGTGTAACCTACTGCGTATAACAAGGCGAAAATGCCCAGTCTTTGGAAGCGGTAACATCCGTCAAGTATCTGGGTGTGACTAATCGAAATGATCTCAAATGGAATGATCAGATTACACAAGTAACGGGCAAGGCGAACTCTAGATTGCGATTTATTGGTAGAATCCTGAAGCGATGCATTCCTTCAACAAAGGAAATAGCTTACAATACGTTAGTTCGTCCAGTCTTAGAGTACTGTTCGTCTGTGTGGGACCCTTACCAGTTGGGTCTGATTCAAGAGATTTAGAAGGTCCAAAGAAGAGCGGCAAGATTCGTGACTGGTACATTTAGCCATCGCGAAAGCGTTACATATCTCATAGAAAGTTTGAAGTGGGACGCACTTGCAGATAGACGACGCGCTAAACGGAAGGGGCTGCTCACTAAATTCCAAAATCACATCTTCGCCGATGGTAGAGCATATATTATTACCACCAACTTTCAAATCGCGCAATGATCACCATTCAAAGATAAGGGGAATTAGAGCTGATACTTAGGCGTTCAGACAGTCGTTTTTCCCTCGCGCGATGCGAGAGTGGAACAGAGAGAGGAGGGGGGGGGGGGGGGGACATGACTTTGACGCGAATATTGCCCTCAGCCAAACATCTCTTGGTGGCTCGGTGTAGATCTGGACGGTGAGTTGCTCAACATTTGCACGTCTATTCGCCAGTAAACGTCTCCACAGTCGTCGTTAACGTCTGTCATCTATGGCCCGTGGTGCAACACAATTGCCCCGCCTACGTTTTCGACAGCGCCATTTTGCCATCCATGTTATACTTCAACTACGGCGTCACACGAACACTTTATAGGTTTAGCCGTTTCGAAAATGCTTCTACCCTTGACCCGAAAGCCAATGATCATACCCTTTTGGACGTCAGGTAAAACGCTCTGTTTCCGCATTACAACAGCTGCACGTTTTTCCGCGTCTCGCAACAAGCTTTATGTACATTCCACTGTTAATGCGCCACCTGCCTAGTATGAGTGGTTACTGCACGATAAGGTTGAATATAGGCAGTGGTCACATTAATGAGACTTGGCCGTTTAAATCTAAACGATAATCGGATAGTACATCGTGGCTGTGAGAAGGGCTTCCGCAGTACTTACAAAGTAATTTCAATCGAATACGAAAATTCCACGCCAGCTATAAGCAAAGATGACGAAGATCAGCTTATTCCTAATGTAACAGAAATATGAGACAGAGAAGGGGCTGCGTGAAATACTTGTGTAGATAGAGTGAGGTTTCGACAGAATGTTGAGCAAGAAAAGGTTAATAGATGTAGTGACTGTGGGTCAATGTAATTCTTCTACTCTCCGACGGCTGTCAAATACCGACGAGCATCCTCTGTTTCTCTGGCGAGCGTCTTCCCGCTTGGCGCTCTCTCTCTCTCTCTCTCTTTTTCTCACCCCCCCCCCCCCGGCCGCCCAAGCGTAATGACTCCCCCCCCCCCCCCCCATTCTCGGCCGCTGGCTCTGGTCGTGCTACGCGCGTATCCATATATGCGTGTATGTACATTTTTTTTTGCGACTCCCTTGCGCGGCGAGGGAGTGGCTGTTTATTATTTAGGCCCTTTTCGCACCTCAGCGACGCGGCCGCGCCGCACCATTTTCCGCAGGCCGCGCCAAACAGCGCATTCGGGCAATTTGAAATAAATTAATCGAATTACATTAAACACGGAAATGCACGAAGCTGCACGGAGAGCACCAGTGGTGTGCTGTCCACAGGCGCGGCGGTGGTGGTCGCTGGCGTAGAGAGAGAGAGAGAGAGAGAGAGGCAACTGTGTGCGGCAGGAGATGGCGACGTACAGAGAAGTGGAGCTGCTGCGTGCGACGTAAGGGGGGGGGGGGGGGGGGGGGGGAAGTGGCCTAGCGGTGCTCTGGTCACACGTGTGTGTGTGTGTGTGTGTGTGTGTGTGTGTGTGTTAGGGAGGGACGGAAGGGGGGAGTCAGAGAGAGAAGGAGGGGGAGGCGGACACTGAGCGCAGCAACTGGGAGGGGGGAAAAGTCCTGATGCACAGGATATGGATGCATTTCCGTTCTCAAAGGGGTTTGTAATTATGGCCGCTAATGTGATTACCTCATTTCTAGAGGCCTCGTCCATTAGTGTGCCGCGGCTGCTCCTCTCTGTCGCTGGCTGCTTCGCCCTCTCGCAGACCGCGTACGCACTACCACGACCGACGGTCACCCCGCAAGATGGCGGAGTACCCACTTGCCCGCAATAACCTGCGCCGTCAGTCGAACTTGTACCGATAAGAGTGTTACACGAATGGCAAGTGACTGTTCAAACGATATGATCATAAAGATCCAAATTGTAATATCGCTGATACTCTCTCGCTGTTTTTTGGAAACGATCGTACTTTTATTCCGGTAATACTCTATACTGAACACTATTTTATATTTCAGTGATAATTCGTGGATGTACGTGGATAGGATCTATTATCTGGAAATAAAAAAAATCTATACTACATGTACCGCAAAACAAAAACGAATATGATTTTAAAGCGGAAAACAATTAAGAGAATCCATTTAACATTCCATTTTGTAGAGAGAAACCAAATTCTGTCCACGGGGAATGTGCGAGACGTAGAGAGAGAATCTGAGAGTATGATTACAATCCTTACTGGCATCAACCTCAAACGTTAATACTGTAGACTTCATAAGCGGAATATGGCGAACGAAGCGTACGCCACATGCGTTGTAGAGTCTGAAACGAAAATACGTGTAGTCCAGGCTACTGGATGTCCCCGCCGGTAGCAGCAGGCAGGGCCGACCCCCCGCGGCCCGCAGACGGGCCGGAACGAGGTTAGCGCCGCGGGGTGGCCAGCAAGCGGCTCCTGCAGCCGCTAGTGCTACGCCGCACAACGCCCAGTTTCTTCACAACGCCTCACCAGCTGGCAAGGCCCAGATGTCCTACAGCGCATAGTTGTGCCGTGGAAAACCCTACTCTTTTTCCTCATTTACCGAATAACTGTGACACGTTATTTTAGAAGATTCCTTTAACTGTTACACGAGTTTCCATAACGAACTCAGTTGCTGTCTCTCATTTAACTTTCAAGTTTTATATTAAATTATATTTCGAAGTTGTTCTTTTGAGAATTTCGACCTCGGACACGTAGGATAAAAATTTACTTCGAACACGTTTACAGCTTCCCTTGGTCCGATCCTCCAACTCTGGTACTGATTTAGCCAGCCACTTATAGAGGGACCTACAAATGAACATGGACTCTGAGCCACGGTACAACTCAGCATTTATCACATTGTCAATACACTGGCAGAAGTGAAGGAGAGATAAGTGATAGGAAAAAAAGTCTTAGCCGTGATATCTTTGTAGTCGTAAATTTACCCACCGAGCCAGCAAGTGATGTACCTTCCAAGGCTATAAATAATTTGCCTTTTGCTTGTAGTTGGCTACATGTTTTCGCTTTAACCCCCCCCCCCCCCCCCCACTTTGGAGCAGTCGTTGTCAACCTTTTTTGCTGAAGAGCTAGTACTAACGTTCTGGGGCGGCACCTCGAGCCGCGTATCTACCGATACCATTGTTAATTAGTAACGAAAATAAATTAGTGTGTTATGAGCTAGCTATAGTTACGATGCCATAAGTTTGTCACCAATCTCCAAGTACGTACTGATCGTTAAAGGTCGGCATTATTCGGAACATTTTGTGTCGACTGTGCTCTGTAGCAGATGGCTGCCACCCGCAGCAACATCAAAGTTGAGACACTGTAATTACCTGACGAACTGTTTCGCTCTCTGTGTGAGCAGATGATTGCTTAATTAATAACAATAATTGTATTTATATTGAAATGCATTATTCAACATGAGACGCGATCAAAAATTGTAACTAAATATTTTGAATGTCATTTTTCTTCAATTCATTGCGTTGTATTACAATAGGATTGCTTTAATTTCTTATTCCTGCTACAAATTTGTACCGCGTTTGAAGATGACCGTCTCTATAATGCTCCTTTACCAATCATTGTTATTTCTGTGCGAAAATTCATACCACAGCCGCTGATCGGTACGATTTGCGGACGCCCGTGAGTTGTCAGTTCCGTTTATTTATTTATCGTACAGCAACAACTGCAAACATTGACAAGTTTAATTTTAAATGTATATCCAGTTAAGCATTTACATATACTTTAGTTTTACTTTTTGGCACAAATTTTATACACATTTTTAAATTGTGAATATTACTAACTTAATATTACTGACTACTTTGACTGATATAATTGCAAGTTAAAAAAAGGCACATTCATTTAATGATAGTTCGATATCTAATGATTGAAGCCAACTAACAGCAGAGGGAGTAGTATTAATAAAATCACTATATGGTCCAGGATACTTCCTCTGAGGACAGTCTCTAACAATATGTTGAACAGTTTGTTCTTGGGTCCCACAACCACAGGCCGGAGAATCTCGGAGTCCCCATTTGTGCATCATAGCGTTGCACCTGGCGTGGCCAGTTCTTATTCTGTTCAGCCTTGTCCACTCACTTCTCTGCAGATGAAATCCTGGTAGGCTGGCATTTGGGCCTTGGATACCTCGATGTGCTATTGTTGCAGCATTCCACCTCTTGCGCCACTCTTCTTTAATGTCGAACTTCTTATCGTTCCTTCTATTATGCCACAGTGGATTGCGAGATTTTAAGCGGTCTGGGGAAGGGTTGTTTAAGACTGTATGAATTGGGAGGTCTTGTGGGTAGTCAGGGTGGTGGTGTTTCTTGCATTCTCGATCGATTGCTTCTTGGCGTCGTAATTCAGGTGGTGGGATGTTGCTGATGGTGTGCAGCCAGGGGACCGGGGTGGATTTTAATGTGCCCGTAATAATTCTCAATGACTCCTTCAAGTGTACGTCCAGCTTCCTCGTGTGGGCACTCTGTTGCCACAATCGAACACCGTATTCGGCAACTGGGTACACTAGCGTAAGTACTGTAGTACGTAGAGTCCATGCGTCGGCACCCCATGTTGTACCAGCTAGTTTCTTTACGATGTTGTTTCGGGTATTTAGTTCTCGGCTTGTTTTTCCAAGTGTTTTTTATATGTGAGAGACCGATCTAGTGTGACACCAAGGTATTTAGATTGGAAATTATATCTACGCTTTTGTTGGCAGAAGCTCACATTCAACTGCTGATTTGCAATTCTGTTATTTAGATGGAATGCGCAGACTTCTGTCTTTGCTGCATTTGGATGGAGTCTCCATGCTTTGTAGTATGTGTTGTGAGTTTCTAAGTCTCTAGATAACGTAGGTTCTCCTTCAAGTGTGCTGGTTTGTACGGCTATGGCAAGGTCGTAGGCATAGCAAAACTTTGCGCTAGCACTGTTTAGCATGTCACTGGTGTACAGACTGAAAAGTAGGGGTGCTAGGACGGACCCTTGGGGGAGAGCGTTTTTCAAGGTAAATGACTTGCTCTGTCAGTTCCGGAAGGCAAACAATAAAATGTTTCCTTTCTCACAGCCTCTAACCCCCCGCAATAGCCGCGCTTCTTACCTCACTGCCCCTGAGGTAATCGACCAACTTTACTTCGCTCACGGCCGAATTCAAAAACGACAATTAAAATTAAGCACATCTTAAGATATAACTGTGTATGCATTTTTGTTTGTTACTGAGAAGGAAAACTACACTCTTACGAAGCTACTGATGTTAGTTGAAGTTTCTGAATTCGACTGTTCGTTGCTAGGTGCATATTATTATAAAATACGGCTGAGAACCGCGGGCGGCACGAATATGTCATTCGGGTCGCAGTTTGACGGTCACCGGTTTATAGAGACTGAGGTTCCTGGAAAAAATTCAATAAAAAAGTCCATAACGACTCCGACACTGAACGAACATCTGACCGAGCATCGGGAGCTTTGAATACAGCTATATCTTTGCTCGGTGCAAAGCAGAAGTAAGGCAGCTCAAACGGCCAAGCAATGTGTGTTAGATGCCATCTAACGAGAAATGCAATTACACGTCGAACAATACAGTTATAATTCAGAATTTCTGTTAGAGAGAACCCTTTATGGCGGAATAAAAAGGTGCTAAGGCTGTAACAACGAGCGTTAGCATCTGAATAGTAGTACTATTACAATCTTTTGGACAAAATGATTTACAAGTTTGTGTGAAGAGAAAGTAAACTAAACTCTGAGACGTTTACACCACAGGTCGCTGAATTCCTAATGCGAAGAGGAGGGCGATTGTCTCATAAGTTTCTGCACAAAATGAGTCGTATTCTAGAACTGTTCACGACTGTGTGCTGAAGCCTATACACGACAAGTCATAAAAGGGCGAAAATGTAGTGTACACTGTCATAGATTCAGCTACAAACACAACAGTTATTTTTATCATACTCTTATCTCAATCAATAGCAAAGGAATTGAATTTCTTAAAAATGCGAAATGAGAAGAGAGTCGAGAGAGCGAGCGAGAGAGATATTGCCATTGCCCAAGTAGCGTACGTTCTAGGGAATTAACGGAACATTCTTAATTGTTCCTGTCTCTTTCCTCTTATAAACCAAAATCCATGGCACACTGTAATCGTCGGCAAAATATGCACAGAATTTTTTATATGATTTATTACATTGTGCAATTAGATAAATTTTTGTGCAATCTTGCAAGTATGAACGATGCAAATCAGAGCTGCAATGATTCATTTGTAACACGACAGTTTTTTTACCCTCTGTGAAAAAGTATATGCAGTCGCCGGAATACTTTTCCACGTTTACTTATATTGGAGGAGTAATAACAAAAGTGACATACCAAACACTAACCAAGTTCGCATTGCGTGATATTTCTGCTGCTTCCGCCTCCTGCTATTACTGTTACTTCACGTCGGTTGGTGAATCACCTGAAGAGACTCTCAGTTAATGTGGGATCCGGGATATTGGACTGATAACACATTATTAGTAATTGTGCATCTACCGGATGCAGGCAGTTCAGTGTATTGACAAGCTGAAATAGCCAGCTCCTATTGTAACCAGCACTCCTTGATAAGCACTGGCGATGGAATCTCCCAACGTGCTGTACGCGTACTCCGGTCTGCACATGTGTTGAAGTTCGACCGGCTATTATGTGCAATTTCCGCACTTTGCTTTCGTGAATCTGGCCTGGTTCCCATGATGACAGCAAAATCCGTGAACTACTACGAGGACGTTCAATAAATAATTCAACACCGCTTCAACGGCAAATTTCAACTGAAAAAAAAGTGGAACTTCTGGGACATCGTAGAATATTCCAGTTTGAGCCCTTATCGTTTTATGAAGTTCCGATAGGTGGCGGCGCTATACGTAGCCTTGAAAATGTAAAGGATGTGCGTGCCAAACAGAGATCTGTCACTGACTTTCTTTTAGCGGAAAACCAGAGCATTGAAGATATTCGTAGGCGCTTTCAGAATGCACGGGGTCGTAACAAGGTCGCGCAAACCTGTCCCGTCTCCCCCGTGCCAGTCGGCCGCACACAGCAGTGATTCCTACCGTGTTGGAACGAGCGGGCACTCTCATTCGAAGTAATCGACGGATCACAAACACCTCGCTGTATACCTGGACGCCTCTGTGGGTATTGCTAACAAAATCAAAGAAGAGTAGCATGACAGGAGACCATAAAGAGTAACGAACGCCATCTGTATCCGGAATACATTCGGCGGGAAGCAGTACGTGGATGATGGGGAGGTTATTGGTGCGTCAAGAAGTTGGCTCCGACGTCGACCACCAGAGTGGCACCGAGCGGGCACACAGGCCCTCAAAGTAAAGTGGCGTTCGACCATTGATTGAACGGAGACTATGTTGAAAAACACTGCTTTGTAGCCAAATGAGCGGAGAGTAATATAGTGTACTGGAATCCTGAATAAAACCGATTTGCTTTCTGGAAAAAAATAAAGTGTTGCGTTACTTATGGTCGCTGAGTAGCTGCGGGAAATGTACGACTCTTAGCACGGTTATATTTTAAGATGGCAATGCATCACGATCACATACAAGACAGCAACACGGTAGACTTCAGCATCTTCCTTGGACGGCGCAGCGCATTCATGTCTCATTAATAAGCCGTTGCGTCCCGTTCTCCGCGGAAGTAGGAAACTCCAGCAGATATGTAGCAGCTCACGGCAGGAGGGCGCCACGCCACGCCACTACACGCCGCGCCGCGCCACGCGGTCCTAACTGCGCAATTTGTAGCGCGCGGGCGCGGCGGGCTGACGTGAAGACCCGGTGCGTGCGGCGCGGCCGTGGCCACTGCGGCGCTCCCGCTGTTAATTGCCGGGGGCGCTCCCAGCCAGATAAAACTGCCCCATAATCACTGCAAATGAGGAGCGCCGCAACACACGAATTACGTGCGGGTAAATCACGCCACTGCTCCTGCTGCGATCCTCACGTGACGCACGTAAGGAGCTCGCCACCGCGCTAAACTAGGAAAGCACCGAAGAACGCTTATGAAAGACTGCAAAATGGCAGACGCAGCCTACGCGCCTATATGCCCAGTAAATGCTAGGACAAAGCCTCTATCACAACTGTTCAGCCATTAGTGGGCGTGACACAAGAACTGACAACGAACCCCCGAGTGCGAAGTCCTAAGTTCAGCCTTCAGTAAGGTGCATTTGAAAGTGTTGTGTTAAAAATTACGACAGGAAAAATATTAGCTGCTAAAGCCTCACCATGTGCATCAAGAGGGCGACACAAAATAGGTGCCACGCGGGATTAGCCGAGCGGTCTCATGCGCTGCAGTCATGGACTGTGCGGCTGGTACCGGCGGAGGTTCGAGTCCTCCCTCGGGCATCGGTGTGTGTGTTTGTCCTTAGTATAATTTAGGTTAAGTAATCTGTAAGCTTACGGACTGATGTCCTTAGCAGTTAAGTCCCGTAATATTTCACGCAAATTTGAACACATTTTTGAACAAAATAAGTGTCCTGGAAGTGCAGAGATCAACCTCCTGTAGGATGGCATGTATGTATTACACTTCACAAAATGGACATCTTCGACACTGAAGAAATGTTCAAACCAAATCATTAACTTCTATAGCGAACACCGTAAGAAAATACGAGTGCCACAGTGATCACAAAGGTTCGCACCATCAAGATCGGAGGCGAACTTCTTGGGAGTTAGAAACCGTGCAGGGCGTTCAGCTGGATATCCACTCTGAAAGAACGCATATAGAATCAAATTGGTGTAATGAGGTGATAAGAACTGACGGAATTTTGGCATGCAACTGAATGCGAAACACCTCTGTCGTGGAGGTTAGGAGGTTATCGTGAAACTGGCTCTCCTTTACGACGTAGCTGCAGATAGTGCGATAAAATGTTTTATAGGTACGGAAAAAACAGACATCCAGAGGCTGAATTTGTCTAGTGCTTCCAGGTGGTATGAACTGCAATGTCACTCACTCTTCAGGAGGGATAATTTGCTCCATAGGAGTGCGATTTTTATACTCAGGCCCATTTCCCAGTCTTGCTTGCTGTAACGTAAATATTCCCTATCACGCACACAAGAAGGAATCGTAGGCGGCATAATTGTATACGAGTGTGTTAAGGCATGGATGTTATCTTGATTCAGCTCTCTTGGTACTTCCAATTTCCAGGGTTCCTTTCGTATGCATTTCATTTTCAAATTCCGATTGGTCGGAGTTGAAAACAAATTCCTTACTGAACGAAGGGTAAGTTAGTTTATCTACTCTACAAATTTGCCGGCCGATTCCGCAGTTTGCTGTGCATCGTCAAGTTGACGTTTTGTTTGAAATTTCGTTATCTTACTTCTTTGAATTGCGTATTACAGTTTGAAGCCATGCAACCATCCACGGTTTTCCGTAAAAGCACTGTAATCTATGTCGGAATTTGATGTGCTTAATGTAATAGGTCAATATCACGCACATCCTCAAACTGTATCGAGTTTCCCTGAAAAGTTTTATCTCCGGTTTTTGTAAGAATATTCGTAGTTCTTCTTATGCACCACACGGTCATATTGCTACGAAATTATTCGAACTGTGTTCATAATTGGTTTTTTACAATGCTGCGGATGATCTTCCATGTGCGTAATTATATTTAACACTCGCTCCTTAGACAATGCCTATCCTTTACTAAGCTTCACTGGAGACGGGATTTGCGGCTTCCTGTCCGACAAAGATGATGAACCACATCGCTCGACAACTGTTTCAGTATCACTTTCACTTGTTACGCACGTGTATCGACATCATTGTACCACGCGTGTTCGTTGTCCACACAATCAAGCGTACACGACACCACGCATTCCCCAGACCAATCTTGCAGCAACGCTATTATTTCATCAGCTACTTCTTTCTCACTCTGCGAAATTCCTTGGGTTTCTTTCTCACGAAATGCCAACTTTGGCAACTGATATTGGAGACGTAATGCAAAGTTTGGTTTGTTTATTCTTGCCATTGCTCTGCTTTGTGTCAACACCACAACGACAGCAGCACTGTTGGGAATTACTCGTCGACTAAGCAATTCAACTACTCTCCGAAGCCTTATGCTTTGCTCACCATTCTACACCTCCAGTCCCGTCCCCTGTTGCCGTTAGCAGTCAATAAAACGGTTGTATGGTAGACAGTACGCGAGCGTCGAATACCGTAAACGTCATTGGTCTCTTGCGACCTCGTACTCAACGGGTTCCTTGTGAACCAAGATTTTTGACCTTGAACAACTTGTGCTGCAATTTTGTAAGTTAGTGCTCCGAGTTTCTGACTTTTGTTGTTAATACACGTCAGTAAGTACCGAACAATACGTAAGGACTGCAGTATACATAAAAACCAGCTGACAACCTGCCTATGAATTATGCGAATAGGGACAATTACATACTCCTTGTTTAAAAGTACAAGCTTCATATTTAGCAAATAAGAACTACTTAACAACTATCTAGAAATTAAAAAAAAAGAAGGCTATCGCAAGCGAACATTTCAGACAATAATTTCAAATACACGACTCAACTGTAAAATGTCGAACGTCTCAATGAATGGGCGGCTTTCTCCGTTTTTCTACCAGTGATCTGTAAAAGAAATATATAATTTCTAACCCGAATACTGTGATTAGTACCTACGAAAAAAATGTGAAAACGCTGTGATGACCAATATTAAAATGGCTCTGAGCACTATGGGACTTAACATCTATGATCATCAGTCCCCTAGAACTTAGAACTCCTTAAACCTAACTAACCTAAGGACATCACAAACATCCATGCCCGAGGCAGGATTCGAACCTGCGACCGTAGCGGTCTTGTGGTTCCAGACTGCAGCGCCTTTAACCGCACGGCCACTTCGGCCGGCAGCTTTCAGCACACATCTTATTCGCAATGGATACTGCCAGAAATGAAACATTTGTTTGTGTGTAAATCGTTAATTATATTTTCGGTGAAACATACTGAAAATTACTGCAGACAACTGAAAAACGCGAAATGCATGCACGGGTTTACATGTCGTCAAATGGCCGAGGTAATCTGACAATACCCAACCAGTACCTGTGTTTGTTTAGCTGCGTGGGCTGTGACCGCAGTCCCTCCTATCGACACTTGGGCGCTTTTCTCAACATGCATCAGAAGCTTCCACGTTCACAGGAGTGTGGAAGTCTGATATATATTGAGAGAGAGTTACAGTGTGTGTGTACCTACAGGATTATAGTCTTTGTCGTGTCGAGGATAGTGTAAACAGTCACGGTGGTAGGAAAAGGAAGGGTGCACAGCTGCCGGGCAATTAACCCACAACAGCACCAAAAAAACAAACGAGGCTCCACCCCTCCCCCACCCCCCCTACCGTGAACATGTTTAGCGCGCCTCAACGTGAGCGACACATACCCAGCGCGAAAATGTTGAAAAACGCAGAGTTCTGAAAATTCGATTAGCCTAACATATGACAATGTCCGCCTCCGTAGCTCAGTGGTCAACGTGTCTGGCCGCTATATCGAGGACCCAGGTTCGATTCCCGGTACTGCCAATGATTTTATCTTTGGCAGGAGGATTGGAAGAAGGTCCACTCAGTTACGTGATGCAAACTGCGGGCCTAGTTGACCGACGAGTAGCGGCTCCAGGTCACGAAAACTGACAGCAGCCAGGAGAGCGGTGTGGTGACCCTATGCCCCTCTATTCCGCATGCAACGATGCCACTGCACAGGATGACACGGCGTTCGGTCGGTCCCGACTGGCCTATCAGGGCCAGAACTCGGGGCTTTGCTTAATACATGACACTCTGGAGGATATCTAATGGCCACACATTGTACCTTACTAGCAGCGTCAATAAATGGCTTGCTACCAGTGACTTCAGCCGCGCTTGATACTTCACGGTGTCGCAACGCTGCGCTGTCGAGCCCAGGTTTACACTAAGGCCGAGCGGAATTACAGCAGCAGTTTTATGCACCTGGTTAAAGCTTGGGCTGCGCTAGCGTCGCGGGGTACATTACTACTGGAGCAAATCGCACCTTAACGTCTTCTGGAATGAACTTCGTTCGAGGTGTTACGACACATATATAGATAACGGCGTCACATAAGACTCTGCTACAGGGTAAAACCACAGACTGAACTTTACTGCTGCCACCGTACTGGCTGGGGAGCAGTCTCCCACTCAGCTCCCTCAACAACTGTCAAGGGGCTTTTCTTTACAATTGTTATAATGGCTCTTAAAGATATTAATCGCGTGGTATTAATGCCGAACCAGTTACGACGGAGTACTCCCTACGCTAACACAAGATGAACGTCACAGAAGAGCACCTGTACGTAACGATCAGCAAGGAAAAATAAGTGACCCTAGTACCACGTATGTAGCGTCTAGCAGTTATTAGGTCCTCACATCAAACCATCTGATTTCATATGAGCAAATAATGCCGTTGCTGCTTTATTCAGGCTGTACGCCGTCGTGTTACTATTAGAGGAAGAGGACACAGCTTTTGTTATCCTGAAAGCGAAGGTCAGTTTAAACGGTACGTAGAGAAAGAAAACAATCATTCCCAAGAACCGGATACGGCGAATCGGACACATGTGTTTAGTGAATATAGAGAATTAATTTAAAACTTGAACATTAAAGACAAATTATTACTCTTCAAAATGGTTCAAATGGCTCTGAGCACTATTGGACTTAATATCTGAGGTCATCAGTCCCCAAGAACTTAGAACTACTTAAACCTAACTAACCTAAGGACATCACACACATCCATGCCCGAGGCAGGCTTCGAACCTACGACCGTAGCAGTCGCGCGGTTTCGGACTGAAGCGCCTAGAACCGCTCGGCCACCATGGCCGGCAAATTATTGTTCTAATACGAATGTGGGCAGTAAGTGTCAGCTACCGTCTTACAGGAAACAAAAACATTTAGACAACAAACTATAGAGTGCTTCTGTTGTGCAACTAATATTTTCATTCTCAAGAAATGCTTTCAGATGCTTAATGAAGTGGAAAAATGTTCTGCATTGAAGGTTGGAAGGTGACTATCTCCACTGTTTACTAATAAAGCAAAAACAATTTGAGGGTTTCTAAAGATTAGGTTAAAGTCTGAAACCAAAATATACACTGCGGCATACGAACCTATTCATAGCAGGTGAGAAGTATTGCGAAATTTTACAAAGATGTTGCAAAGATGGTTAGCGGGAAGAAGAGCGTTGTCACTTTAAGTATTGTAATCCTCCACGAAGAAATTTCTGTTTCCTATGTTAGAAACCCACCCCACTATATAAATTAATAGAAATGTGTTAATTAAGGAAGAAGACAAAAGTGTTAGGACAAATCAATTACTTTAAAACTATAATGTTTGAACTGCCAAAACCTTACTTTGTTCCTAACGGATATCAAAAGAGTCAGAAAACATAGTGTGTACTATTCTGTGCAATAGGTAGAACTTTTCACGGAAGCGATATTTCAGCGTAAGATGCGTAGCGCATGCTTGAGAAGGCTTCAAAACCTACACTACGGGAAAAATATCCGGCACCAACATATAGGTAGAACTTGGCCAATCCAAGCGATACATAGAGTAAACCGCGGACACGGGAAGTAGAACCGCCGTGCTGACAGTAGCGACCAATCAAGAATACAGCGCACACTAGCGCAAAAAGCAGGCACAGAGGGAAGGGGGGAAAAAAAAGAGTAGGAGAACGAGAAACGCGAGCGGGGGAAGGGCGAAGGGGATCTCTTAACTAGATGCTGGCCAAGCACACGCGCTGCCCCAGCCCCTCGCAACACACACACACACACACACACACACACACACACACAAAGACGCGTGTGCACGGCAGACCGAGGGACAAAGACAGTTAACGGATCAAAGCGCTAATCAGCACCAGGTAACAGATGAGTAATTCGGCCGTTTCATTGGCTTACAAAAAGTCGGCTGATTGCGTTAGCGGCCGCCGACAAAGACGCGCCGACTGCGTTCGCGCGCGCTCTCGCTCGGCCTCGCGCGCGCGCACACGCACGTACATACACCCACACCGCCCCCGCGTTCCGTGCTGTCCCCGGCGGATGGCCGGTCGACGTCAAAGGCGGAGGCAGCCGTCGCGGCGCCGACGCCCACTTGTTAGTGACGCGTCCAAGTAATCAATTACCGCATTCAATTACCTTTAAGTAGCGCCAACGACCTAATGAACTGCTTCCACCAATGTCGAATTTTGATGGCAATTAATCAAAATTTGGTCCCAAATTGCGTACTAATTAGTTTCGTAGTGTTTTTGCCCCGTCCCCCACCTGCAATGGCACTCTGTTTCCATCAGCTACGTCTGCCGCCCCCTCCGCCCCTCCGGCTACCTACACCTCGACGCGTTAAATGACATTGATAATTCGTAATGAAAATAACAATTAAAAATACTGCCGCCACCACTGTCGCGCGTTGTTTCAATTAAAAACTGCAATATTGGCAAAGGGGGTTGTTTACGGGCGCGACTTCAGCAAAGAGCGACACAGGGAATTGGGCACGGGGGCAGGCGCCAGCGACGAACGCTCCATTAACACCAAATTACGGCTGGCGGTTGCACATACAGCCATAACACTGGCCCGCGGCAAAATAAAAAAAAGGTCCCTCCGCGCAGCTTTCACCAAGACTTGTACCTGTCGATTATTTCTGCTCGTTGCTGCAATCAAAATTGTTAATATTCTGCGCACTCGCTAGCGGAACCTATTATTACGCACTCGCTCATCAGCGGCGCAGACTGAATTCAATTACACTTTCAACTGATTTCTAAAGAACAATTACGTCATCCAACAGTGTAGCAGCAAAAGTTATCCCGAGTCACAGCGCTGCGCACAGAAGCTGAGGCTACCAAAGGACGGGGAAGTTCTCAAGTCAAACCTGAAAGCTACGAAAAAGACTACAGGACAATACGAGTAACCGAAGAATGTAATTGCAATGGCCCGCTTGCAGTCTTACTATTTTACGAACACATTCTTGGTGTACCAAGGACGAAAAGGTGCATGAGACGACAGTGTGTGGCATCAGAAAACTGGGATGTTTAATCTTGTCGGAATGATCTCCTACGTTGTATCTTTGGGTATGTAATATTTTCGCTATCAGTTACTTTCGTTTGAAATCAAGAGCATTACTGGAAACAATTTTTCAGTTTTTTATTTCATTTATCTTAAAAGATGTTTTTAGAAAAACCTTCAACAGTGTCAGTAACGGTTTAAATAAAAAATAATCACACCAGTTATGGTTTTCATGCGTAGGAAGAGGTGCTTCAGGAATGGATTTCTAGTCGGAAGTGCTGTATGAGCTTTCATTATTACTGGCTGTCATATCTGTGTGTGTGTGTGTGTGTGTGTGTGTGTGTGTGTGTGTGTTTTAGCCTCTCTTGTAGGTGCTAAAATTCCAAGATCTAAATCTTCCCGGCTTTCCTACAGCAGTAAAACTATGAAAATAAGACTACGAGAAAAAAAAAAGGAGAACCGAACATTACGCGCAAACATCCAAATTAATGTAAACTCTCACACTACCTGCAAATGGGAATAAATTCCCGAATCTTTTGTGCTACACATATGAAACTTAAATGGGTGCTCTACCTTAATATTTAGAAGAATCTGTTATGCTCCCCTTACAGTGTCACACGAAATTCCGGAGTACGTGTTCCAAGAAAGCTATTGAATATCCTGTAACTACGTCAACAATCAGAATCAATGTCTACATTGCCGTAACATATACTGAGTAACTTCCTTTTAAGAGGGTAGCAAATTACAGTTTCAAAATTTCACCGATGAACCAACAAAAAGCATGTGTGTCGGCAGATAAGAGAACGAGAAAACAAACTATTATGACGATAACATGTTGAACAGCAGATCAAAGTGGGAGGTGAGATGGGGATAAAACGAGAAGTTAAAAAACCACAACATGCAAATTTTTTTTTGAACTTTCGCTGTGACTTGTTGGAACATTCACAATAACTGCATTACGGCGCCACTTACGGTGCAGTTCTATTGATCTGTTAGTAACAGCAGGCCACCAGAGCTGATTCTATACATCTTGCTAAAAAAATTCATTGCGGTCATCGACTGCGCTCGATGAGAGGTTACTGGCAGTCACCAACAGAAAGCAGGAGAGTCTGAGTAAATACTCTTTAGGACGCATCGGTGTCTTAGGCCAGCCGATACTAGCAATTCGCTGCGACGACGGGAGCTGAAAAACGAAAGACAGAGGCCAAACATGACAACGGGTACGATACGATCGATGCCCTATTGCTCAGCAACTGCAAAACGGTGCCCAAGGACAGCTCTTTCTTTTCAGCTGTAACACACAAGGACATCGATAATTCTCTGATTAACATTACACGCTTTAATGCAAGAAACTTTAAGCATTTTTCCAGCGTACTTTCTTGTGTTATTGAAGAATTTCGTTCAGATGAGGGCAGGTCCATTATTTCAGACTTCGTCTCTGTATCGAGATGAAATTAAATTTTGCGTCTGATGCAGAAGCTACCGCTAGAATTTTAGAAACGACAATGTGGAAGACAGGTTTAACACATTCTATCGCCGTCGAGGTTATAACGGACTGGACAGTCTCTGATTCGGAAAGGATGGGAAAGGAAATGTAACGAGTCCTTTTCGAAGGAAACATGCTGCCGTTTGCCACAAGAAATTTAGGAAACCACGGTAATTATACATATCGATGGCGGATTGGTACTCGAACATTCATCCTACCACACCGTCTTAACCAATGCGCCATCTCACTTCATCGACAAAGAGTGAAACAAAAGTTATCTACACAAAAAGCATGTCGTGGTTAAAAAGAAAACTAACGAAAATCAATAGACCTATTGACACTATTATTAGTATGATTTCTAGATGAGCGTAATGCATATGGTGTTGCGAACAGAGCGTGCAGGAGGAAGCGAGATGAGTAAACGGTGGCCAGGAGGTAACCAATGTGCATAAATAATGTACAAGTATTGTTTTGAAATTATACATTGAACTATAAAGAATCACTGAAGGCAACATACAAATACTTTATTAGCTAAAGATGTTTGTAAACGTATGATCGTATGTATGACATAATTCACTTTTTATTATTCTCGCTTTGTATTAAGAAGATACCATTGTGTAAATCATCTTTGCGCGAACAACTAACGAAACCAGTGGGAAAAGTAAGTCACTTTAGATTTTTGCGCCATATTTATGATGAAAGATTCACAGCCGACATGACAGTTGCCAAAGTTAGTTTTACTGTCTTCTAACTCTCATATATTTGAAACAGTAATGAAAAGGTCATCTAAGGAAAACACGGGCATTACTATGGAGCGTGACGGGTGAACCGTTTTGGCACTGTTTATAACTAGACGGGGTCTGGCTTCGACACACTGTAGAAAGCTCTAGCTCATGAAGCTCATCACTGTCTCTCTGGCGGCTATACTAGAGTCAACAAATTCTCTTCAATGAATGCTCTTCTCCTTAAACCAACGTATGATTCTCGATGTATCCTACACGAAGTATCTCCATTTACTGCACATTTACCTTCTTCCAGGGAGGCAGATACTTTCCGTGTGCAGCACAGATGCGCCGTTATTGTGCGTTACAACAATGAACTCTACAGCCTGGCATCAGCCTCGTCGTTCAAAGTACGCAGGCAGTGCAGTACGTGATAAATTATTTGCACAACGATAAAGTTTCTCATGCGAACATCAGCATTAGAACAAGTGCAAAAAAAAAAAAAAAAATCATAACTCAATTCGGCACTCCCATCTCATACAAACGGCATCCATCCAATAATACTGAATGTTTTAGAATGCACTGTTGTATCTGGATTCGCCGAAGAGTCGTACACCAGTTGTTGATTATTTCACGGCGTAATGACACTGACGTTTCTTTCTGTACTGAGATCAAACGTAAATAAATAACACAATTCTGATTTAGGATAACACTGGCAGTTTCCTGTCGTTACAGTTAAAGTGTTCTCAAAAGAAAGTGTGTATTTCATTGATGACTGAATACTGCTTTTAATTTGTACCATCATAATTTCATGATTAATTTGAATGATTCCACCAACATTTAGAATGTATGAATCTGAATCGTAAAACGGATTAAATAATCAGCATTACCGCCGTAGACAGCTGTCACGCAACATCGACCGACTTGACGTCGCCGTCGATTCTCAAATTTTATAAAGCCCGCCAATTGTCTGTACTTGGAAACATTCTCAAAATGATATCCGTCGATTTATTTAATATGGGAATAGTGCAGATTTCTCACGGATTAAATTACTGAAATCTGGAATAACTTCAACCTCACAAGTAGTGGGCAGACCATGCGACCCTCTGACTTCGATAAGCTTCGCACACTAGTCTGCGGACACTAACGTATTTCCTGTAAAAGGATTTAGTTCACTAAGGTTCCGTTTTCTACATGAGCCGAAATCAGAGATAATGACGCAGCTTTTCGGACGAGGTGGAATTGTTAAAATGATCTAAAATAAGGGAATTGTGTTTGTATACATCAGGCCAGCAAACGAACAGTTTCCGAGAAACCGAAGATTTTATGAATGCGACAGGCTACAGATATAGGTGAGCAGGAGAGCGTGCAGTACTTGGACCGTGGTCTGTAACGTAAGGCCTGCGTTCTGATCACAACCAATCACTGTGCGCGCTGTTTTGAATTTCATCACTTACTGACAAGAGAATACAAGCTATCGTGAAACCTATGTATGCTTTAAATAAAGTAAATTTTGTTATGAGCAATGGGAGGAATTTATCAGCGTGCGTGTTATGAGCAGTGGGAGAAATTTATCAGCGTGCGTGGCTACAAACTATGACGATGCGTTTTTCGTCCAGGGTGTAGACTATATGTTTATACTTCATATGTTTTTGTTATGTTAATTTATCAGCCTCCCCCTCCTCCCCCCCCCCCCCCCACAATATTTTAAACGAAGTTATCGTAAAGATGTGAGGCATCGAAATCCGTTTCCAAGGAGCGTGTTTCCGCAAATGTCAACCAAGTGATGAACAACGGGTTGTTGCTTTTTCATCATTCTCTAAAAGAAAATACTACCAAGGACCAAATACATACCGTCAAACTGCGTAGGCACGCACGCTGATCATTTTTCCTTGACCCTATACAATTTATTTCCTATTCATAACAATACACAGATTTTTGGGACGGCGTTATGTCTATTGCAACATAATAAAAAAAGGAGTGGGTTCGAATCCAGATGTACAGGCTTTGCTTCTCAGTATAATCAATAACGGATCGATTTCCTTGTCAGTGCCAGAGCATGGAGATACAGTAATTTTCGCAAGACGGCCGCTGTACGTATGAAGTCTACTGATGTTCGTGTAAAATATATCTGGATGTTATGTGGAACAAATTTATTTTGATTCGGGGAAACCACGCAGTGATCAAAGCACAATCTATTTTCGGCATGATAAAGACTCTAAACCTATTCACACAATCTGATTTAAAACACCTGCGTAGACATTTAACGGGGCAGTGCCTTCCGGAAGTACTATACGGTCCCCTGAAGTAATGACACCCGTAGTAATTTCTTACTTCTGTAGATGGCTCAAACGCCATCTTACTGCAGTGGAGGAGATATCGCGAACAGCAGACTGCATTTCTGGGAAGTCCAGTTTGGTTTTACGATAAATCCTGCTGAATGGCGGTTTTAAATCCGCATTGGACGATGACGCCTAGAGCAACAAATAAATGTGGGATGTATGGTCGAATAGGCAGCTATGATGCGGCAACGACCCTCTCGTTCAATTTGCATGTAAAACAAGGCGAAAGGAGCCGGGCAAAGTGAAACCCAGAGGCGCCCCCAGGTACAGTTGTGCCGCAGCCTTTTATCACTCGCGGCGGATCCTTATCTCCAGTAAACAGTAGCTCTGCACAGGTGCTGCTCTGCGCCGGGGACTAGTCACCCGCGCCACACGACTGACCCCCCAACGCTACTCTTATATCGCTCGAAGTCGTGGAGGCGGCGAACACAGACATGTAGATAACTTCTGACGAAATGATTCGCTGTACGTAACCTTTCTCGCCAAACACTACCTTTGGTCCAGGATAACAGTCCATGCATGATACACTGATACCTTCCTTTATAGACGACACGTGTTGTGTCAAGCATAACTACTCTTATTACTTCAGTTTTCTTTAGCTTCTTTACGTAAGTACAGTAATTCGAAATGTAACTCTGAGTATAACCCTACCATTCCAGACATAGAGAGGCAGTAGCCTCGAATCTGAGAGACCGAGCGCAGTGGTTAGCACACTGGACTCGCATACGACTGTTCAAACCCGCGTCCTGCCATCCTGATTTAGGTTTTCCGTGATTTCCCTAAATCGTTTAAGGCAAATGGTGGGGTGATTCCTTCGAAAGAACACGTCCGCTTTCCTTCCCCGTCCTACCATAATCCGATCTTATGATCCGTCTCTGATGACCTCGTTGCGACGGGACGTTAAATACTAATCTCTTCCGCCTCCTAAAATTTGAGAGTAGAGGGCTTTCAGGTGTCCCAAGGTCTTTCGTAAATTACTTTCGGTATATGTTAGAACGATTCCTTAACGAGGCTACGGCCAATCAGTCCCCCTCGCCCAAGATACATCCAATACCTGTCTTCCGTCACTAATGGCATCCTTGTCGACATTTAAAATGTGGTGTAGCGAAATTATATGCGTAATTACTCGGTCTCGAATAAAACTGACTAAGTACAGATATTAATCCTAGTCAAGGGAATTACAGCTACGGTTGTTCAAATGGGCTAAACTGTGGACTACGACCGCTACAAAGAAACGAATACGTCCCTGGACTATTAACAAGAATGCGTTGTAAAAAAAATCGCTTTTCAGCATTTGCTGTAACGGCTAGTCCACTGCCTAAGGAAATAATACTCAGTAACAGATGATTGCAAGGAATGTTGAATGGAAAAAGGAGTAGGTAAATAATGACAAAGAAAGTGAAACCGCAAATTAGTTATGATAAAAATGGTCAACAGAGAAAGAAAGATGGAGAGGCAGAGTTATGTAACGCAGAAAGCGATTTCATGTTTTGCAAATTTTGACTATAATTTTGTTCCTCATGAGTGAACTGAAAGGGTGTGGTTGACGTAAATCAAATGCTCAACAGTCACCACATAAATCAAAGAAAATAGGAGTCCAATTCTTGATTTCTTCCATAATTTTAATGATATTTAGCGTGATATATTTGCGGAATGTGAAAATATCAAGAAGCGCCGTACTGTGAGTCTAACGTCTATCTACTGTGCTCCCTACGACGCTGGTTCTGAGACCGGATAAAGGTAAACGCAGCGGTATCCAACACAGCACTTTTTCAGTAAGCACGAAGGTGTTCAAAACCAGTTTTCGGAGTAATGAAGAACTTGTCGGTATGAAGCAGCAATCCCTTTTCCAACGATCCCAAGTATCTTTCCCGTAAAATATCACTCACTCAGTTATTTATTGACAATATATGGGTATTACGTTACAAATATCTCGTTATGATTTGGAACATATCAAAGAAGATACAAACAAAAATGCTTGCCGATCATTAAAATGATTTCTGAAAACATTACATTATGCTCAAGTTAAATTTATATAAATAGTACGTATATTGTAACGGCAAGTAAAACACTCTGAGTACCAGTTACTGGGAAAAGTTCTACTAACATTTCTATGTACCCCCAGAGAAGAAAAATAATGAATCAATCACTGACATAATCTGGCCACAGAAGCAGCTGTCCGACGTAAAGGGCACGCCAACTGGAAGGGGGTACAAAATAAGAGATAAAACCGAAACTTAGTCCAGGCGTCTACAACACAACGCAATCACTCTCCAGTTACGCGCTTCCCCGAATCAAAATGTCCTAGATACAGCGCAGTTAATTTTTCCAGCTTTTTAATGATCGATGGTCAAATGACAGCCCCAGGCATTTCACAGAAAATCGTAACCGCGTCATTACAGATAACTGACTGTCCATAAACAGAGACAGTGCTTTTATGGAGTGTTTCACAACAAATGCACAAACGGGACGCTTTGAAAAGAAAATGGTTACTTTCATACAGTCCTTTTTTCCGACAAAACTTAGAAAAACTCCTTTATACACTGTAGTCATCTAATACATCAATGCTTTCACGCAAAAAATCTATCATCAGCGGTGGCCAGGAGGCCTTTGCAATTGTGCACACAAAGAATAATAACCAGCAGATGGTTACTTCTATATTAATCAGTGAAAACAATTGCATCGGTCCGACGCAACCTCCGTTCTAATATCTAATCTTTTATTATCGCTCTAGTGACGTACTGATTAGAAATCGTCAATAACGGAAACGACAAACAAGATGATAAATTCTGAGGGAAGTGACAATGAGACTCAAATCAGTAATTTATATTTATTCTCTCTGACTATACTCACAACTAAAATACTGCAAGAAGTTGTACTTCAAGTAAAAAAAAGAAACTAAAGGAGAGGGAGAGAGAGAGAGAGAAAGAGAGAGAGAGAGAGAGAGAGAGAGAGAGAAAGAGCCTTGCACAGTCTCCTCGTAGCATTATAATAGAAGCTGCACATTCTAATGCACCATATCTGTGGTTCACAGACGAACAACAGTTCTTATCCCATGGCTGCATTACTGTCAAGCAGTAAACCTTTATTAGTACACGATCAAATTAATGGCGGCGCACTGAAAGAATTGGAAAGATCAGATTTCAATAAACTCATGGCTGTGGCCATATCGGAGAGGATTAGAAAGAAGCATGTGATTATTAGAAATTGTACAAGAGGAATAATGGACTGGAAGGGTTTTTAATTGGCTTCAAAATAATGTTTTAAATGTCAACGTAAATATTTCGTTTTGGCGCAGCCTTGGAGACGACACAGGTCGTACGACAAACTGAACGCTGGCCGAAGCCACCCTCGCTTCTCGGTCTTTCGCTGTGCGCGCGAGTGGGGGGAAGAGAAGGCGTTCATTTTTCAGGTGCTCGGGAACACACGACCGCGCAGAGTGCCCGGCGAATCTGATATAATTATGTGCACCGCGTCGTTTTCAAAGGGAGCTATTAGAAATTCCTACGCAAGTACGTGCCGCTGAACCGACACTGACGAAAAATCGAGCCGCCCCCCACCCCCTGTATCCGCGCCGCTGCAGTTCCGCCCGGCCGACTCGCCAATCCAACTTGGCCCGCGCGTACAGAAACGTCGCCGGTAAATAATGTCCGCCGCTTCATACCGGGTCGCAAGGCGTATAACGGAATCACAAACGGTTCTTGGCGCTGAAACATTGACAAGGTTGCCTGTTGCTTTTAAAGCTGGCGCCACGGCAAGCATGTAGGTCACCTTTGTGTACAATGTTCGCCCGTGCAATTACGTGTACGATTTAAATTATGCACCGAGCAAACTATCGTAGCTATCAATCGATAGCAGCGACGTAGAGTGGATGGCGGCGAGAGCGCAGGAGTTGAGGGTGGGGTGGGGTGCGCCTGGCGAGGCAGGCGACGGTCCGATCGGCGGAGCTCGGCCGGACATTATAATTAAACGGCAAACGGGGCGCGCTTGTTCCGGCTTAATACATCTGATGGACACTATTGTATAGTTTCTGAGCGGGCCGGTTTAAAAATTAAGAGCTCGCCATAAACTCAGGTAATTACAGCGCGCTGCGCAAGCGAACGGGCACGTGCAAAAGGGGAGGAGCGAGGGTTCCGGGGTGGCAGGGGAAGCTATGACGTACACCGTCTCGCCTGATTGGCCCGAGGATCCCCAATATTGCCGCGTAGGGGTAACCGCGCCCGCCCGCTCTCACACACACACACACACACACACACACACACACACACACACACACAGAGAGTCAAGAACGTGGCTATGGAGGCGAGCGATATGATGTGGAGGACAGAAAATACAACTACCGTCCCGTACATATTTTATGAGGCATTCGTTCACTACGAGCAAGTGCTGTATTCAAGGCATAAACCGGGGAATCCCCCCCCCCCTTTCAGTATTACTCACTAACACTCCATCTCCTCAGTCGTGACGACATTTTTCAGTATCATCATCTTGTCAGCTAATACTGTGAGCCCCTTACCTACTCTTGTCAACGACAGTGACCGGCCATACTGCTGTTTCCTCACCGACTCGTCACTGTATCCATCTTACGTACATTTGTCGCGTGAGTAGCCTAATGAGTTTAATAGGTTCTGATAAACGTTTTCTCTGCAGGCCTGATTGTCCGTCACACTGTTCTTGTCTTTCAGCTAATCATTTTTTATTTTAATTTGCCATTACAGGCTGATAGTTTTCAAAATAATTATTGGTGCCGATTTTCTAGCACATGAAGCGCCCTAATATTATACTGGTCTACTGGCCTGTTGGGTGTCATGCACTAATCCAAATAGTACCGACAAGCAAATGGGACCATATGGTTGAAACAACTGATGAGGAAGAATATGATCGGCATGTGTATCACACGTTACTTCTTTTTTTGTTCTGTATGAATCTCTAAGAAAATTTTCTAATAGATCGTGAGACACCTTTACCGAGATACTTCATGATACGGACGTTCGTTAACGTTTCGTATGCGTATCGTAAGTGGGCTTCAGTGTCTAATACGTGGAGATTCGCAGTGTTTTTGTGGACATATGTTTACTAAGAGGTCAAAAGATGAAAAATACCCTCTAAAATAGGAAGATGACAGAAAACCCAACTCCCGACAGTATTTTTGTAG
Source organism: Schistocerca americana (assembly GCF_021461395.2). NCBI lineage: Eukaryota > Metazoa > Arthropoda > Insecta > Orthoptera > Acrididae > Schistocerca > Schistocerca americana. Next base: position 688,729,283 of record NC_060122.1, read on the forward strand.
GTGAACTCCCAATGGAAACTTCAGGATAAGGTAAGTTAACAGACAGCTGAATAATGCGCAAGTGAACACAAGCAGCCCGTGTAGTATAACATTAATACCACACCAACTGCCAATTGTCACGACGGCCGGTGCCACCACTGCAGCATACGAGTGACTTCCGTGTCGCGGATGCTCGTCTATGTCACTGACCGGCATGTTAGTAATGTTCCATAATATAAGAACAGGGGCAGCTTAAGCAGAAATACCACGACAGAGTGTTCTATACAGAAGGTAACCAATTGCAACTTCGCACTTCAGGTATTCCTTCTGTCTTTTGCGCGGTTTCTCTGCGCCACATAATTGATTGTTATTTATATCAATATACACAGTTCACAGAAATATTTACACAATGAAGTACGAAAAGAAGATGCAAGAGCTCTGGTCTCAATTGACCTTACAGAGTGATGTCAAGAGAGAGGCACTAATGATGTCTTTCCGGTCTCCACTGAAATATCTTGTGGGACACTGCACTATGATGTGGGCAACAGTGTGTCTGAGAGTCCCTCTCTGGATACGGAGGGCCCAGTCCTTTCATGTCCACATCGGATTCTGTTCAGCTGACACCAGGTTCTTAAAGGCAGCATCCTGATATACGTGTGAGGTCTTCGAAGCCATGATGACGTTTGCTGGTGGTGTTTTTTTCTACAAAATGTCTGTACCACTGGAGCGTCTCGATATCAAAAGACATAGCTGCGTAATTTACGTCTGAAACACCAATTCCTTTAACAAGTTTCCCAAGAGATATACAGGAATATTTGGAGTGGGACGGGTGAAGGGACAGAGGGATTCATTGCTACATTTGTGTTTATATGTCGCGTCGGGTCCATCAAGCAAGCAGAAATACGACGGTGCAAAATACACAAGGCTATTGGGGGTATCGCCAATTTCAATTGCAAATAGCATTCCGAATGACGGCAAGAATAATTATTATGCAAAAGGGGAGAGCGAGGCGCGCGGTACACGAACCCCTGCCCTCGCGCGCGGAGTTAGCGAGCCCCAAATCTCGCCGAGAGCGATTCTCTCGCTTGCTGGAGGCATTCATATTCAAATTTCGTGACTTACTTAAGGGCCATACACGAATTTACATTAGAATTCACTGTTCTTCATTTATTATCTAAAATGTTTTATTTATTATAACAAATAGATAATATCACTATGCTTCTTTGTCTAATACGGATGCAAATGTGGCTTTCTTGTCATCAACTTCTAACCTGCGTCTTTTTATGATGCAAAGAAATGTAGAATATCCAACGTGGTGCGTCAGACAGCAGGATGAAAGACGACAGGAGGTGACAAGTGATGTGACGAGAATTGCGCTTCGAGAAACGGCGCAACTGTAGTTCGCTGTTACATGCGTAAAAAATTGAGAACATTTTATCGCAGGATCAAATACGTCTCATGCTGTTATATAATCAACTACAAAGACACTTTTTATTCGTTAGATATTACTTAATTTTCTTTTACACACACGCGAAGCGAGAATTTCCTTTAGAGCTGAAATGCATCGGAAACCGTACACTCGTGACCACAACAAAAGTTTCAATTCCTTTTCAGCATCAGCAGTAGTGTGGATATTAACTAAGTATTTGAAAAGGGTTGGAACAAATACATTTCAGTTACAAAAAACGATGATGTTTCTCTGAGACCAGCTCGTGTATCATTTACCCACCAGGCTGCTACGTGCTGCGTCTTCTAAAGAGTGACATGGCGCGTATTTCACTCCAGATCATACAGGTTCCTTTTTCAGTATTACTGTTGTTAGTGACATACGTATCTACGATCGAGTTTTCCTGGTTATTCAGCTAAAAGCCATAAATAGATTACTCTCTCCGGAATTGGCTCAAATGGTTCAAATGGCTCTGAGCACTATGCGACTTAACTTCTGAGGTCATCAGTCGGCTAGAACTTAGAACTAATTAAACCTAACTAACCTAAGAACATCACACACATCCATGCCCGAGTCAGGATTCGAACCTGCGACCGTAGCGGTCGCTCGGCTCCAGACTGTAGCGCCTACAACCGCACGGCCACTCCGGCCGGCTCTCCAGAATTGTTCTTATTAATTTTTTACACTCAGTTATTTGTGATACCCAATAAAATCGTTATTCAGTACTTCTCGCATTATTTTCCGTCCATGTTATTAGTTATCTATTTTCGAGTCATATTTCGATTTCCATATAATTTATAATAGGTGCAAACGATGCCGCACGATGCGTAAGACGATTTCCCGTCATGCAATGGATACATAAAGGTATACTCTCTGGTGGAGTATTCATTATTTTGATGTGACCCGGTAGATAAATGGATAAAGATCACAGGCTACAACTACTAAGGTCTGGAGATTAATCCTCTGTCGGTCCTGGGATCTTATCTGTCGCCTTGGGCAGTTTTGATTACATTAAGGCGGGGTTACAAATTTTTAGCACTTTCCAGAGACATATTAAGAATGTCAAAAACAGTGTTACTATAGAACTGTTTGGGACGATTTATTGATATCGAATATTCATTTATAGTTGGAGAAAGTTTACTTACAGGGAGTCCGTCTTCCATTTTCAACACTTGAAATATGGGCGGCTGAATTCAGAATTTGGATACTGCTCTTGAGGGTGATGCAGCCATATATAAAAACACAGAAAACTGCGCTACTTGGTACTGAACGGTTATTGACCAAAGCTGAACATACCTGACGAAAGGCATATCACAGACCACATTATATTTTTCACGGCTGCTTAGCTATAAGAAAGCTACGCGCACGAGTGTTGCTATATTTGCTGAAACGATAGCCAAAAGCAAATGTAAGTATGAATTTGTCAGCAATATATCAGTAGAATCATACAGAATGTGACTGTTGTCGGCGGAATTACTAATCGCCGGCCGAAGTGGCCGTGCGGTTAAAGGCGCTGCAGTCTGGAACCGCAAGACCGCTACGGTCGCAGGTTCGAATCCTGCCTCGGGCATGGATGTTTGTGATGTCCTTAGGTTAGTTAGGTTTAACTAGTTCTAAGTTCTAGGGGACTAAAGACCTCAGCAGTTGAGTCCCATAGTGCTCAGAGCCATTTGAACCATTTTTTTGATTTACTAACGTGTATCCGACTTGTCCCCACTACTTCACCCCAGAAACGAAACAGTACTCAAAGCAGCGTGTCTGTCTGCTCCAAAACAAGCGACGTAATCTGCAGAAAAGGTAGCAGCCACTGCTTCTCGGGTGGAAAGGAGATTATTCTGAGGTAGAATGCATGCTCACTCGATATCCATTAAGAAAATAATCTCGGGTTTCAAGACGCGTCAAGCGGTTATCTGCCCACGAGCTTTCGGCAGAGATCTCGTCTTCCATAGTCATACGGTTGACTGTCGTGTGGCTGCCGCCGCCATGCTTATGCAACCGTGCCATCGCCAGCGACGTCACTGGTGCTCAGTCACGCACTGTGTATGGTAACGTCAACTCGCCAATACCACGATCCCAGGCCCGGAATTATTCTTATAATCTTATAAATGGTTAAACATTAACTGACCAATACTACTTTTAAGTCTTTTGAACCAAATGGGTGACGAAAAGTTAAAGGAGACCTGGTTGCGATAGAAATAACATCACCCTCCAGGGCAGTGCACGTTCGGCAGCGGGGAAACTAAACTATTTGTAGTCAATATTGTTGTAACGTCTTCACTACTCACCAGTGGTGGCACTCTCTGACTTTCACGTAAAAAAAAACAACGTTGAAACTAAGCGGCTGCTGTTTTGGTCATCAACCCTGAAGTTGGTTCCATGCAGGTCTCCATTCCTGTCGCTTGCTAGGTACCCTCTTCATTTCAGCGTAACTGCTGCAGACCACATTGTGATATTTTGCCTTGTGAAACATAGTGGGCTGACCCACGGCCGGCCGTAGTGGCCGTGCGGTTCTAGGCGCTACAGTTTGGAACCGCGAGACCGCTACGGTCGCAGGTTCGAATCCTGCCTCGGGCATGGATGTGTGTGATGTCCTTAGGTTAGTTAGGTTTAAGTAGTTCTAAGTTCTAGGGGGCTGATGACCTCAGAAGTTGAGTCCCATAGTGCTCAGAGCCATTTGAACCATTTGCTGACCCACGAGAACGATATTTTTCGCTGAAGACAGCACAGACCGTGAAATTTTTTTCTCGGTCTGCTCGGATATGTAAGTTAAAAATCTGTTTTAAACCAGAACTCATTTGCCGACACCAACCTTTCGCAGAGAAAGCGTTACGAACTGGGCTATTCAGCGCATTCCACAGATATGTTCGTAGCTTCAACTTGCCTCCCTGCTCCGACACTTCGTGACGGATTAAAATATGTGTGATGGGCTAGATTTCGAACCCGGAATCTTGCCTTTTATTGGCTGTCCTCTCACCGACTGACCTATCGGGGCTTATTATTTCGCTTGAGTCAGTTTTTAAGCATCTGCCAGTTATCGACTCGAGCGGCGGTTTGTGCTGGTTGGGAGTGCGTTCTCGGCTAGGCGATCGCGGCAACGGACCGGACGGATAGCGACTGCGACGCAGGTCGCGAACATTAGGAGACGCAGAACAGAGTCAGAGGGTGTGACCGAGCGCAGGCGACGGTAGCAGGGTCAGCGCCGGGCGGGCGCGCGCGCAGCCGCAGGCCCACATTATTGTTTCTGTGTGCCACTATCATCACAGCTAACTAAATGTTGTTCGGGATTGATGCAGATAACTGGATCGCAGATTATAAAGCGCGAAATAGCGGTGGCCAGATTAGCGCGCGTGCAATCTCTGTGAAACAGGCTCGCGCCGGTCGGATGCGCGCTCACGCCCGCGGTCGCGGCCGCGTCGCAGCCCGCCGATGCCTCTCATTACCACCGCGTTGGCCGACAGCCGTGCACGTCCCCAAACCTCATTACGCCATAAGGCACGCTTCTTCCTCCTGATGCGAGGCAATACTACACTTGTTTAGCTGTGCTTCACCTCCAGAGCCCATCTTGCAACGTGATAGAAACATTGCCCCAGTCGTCGGAATGAGACCGTGGCGAACGGATGCCTTTTAATCACTCCAGCACTAAAAATACTGTAGCACTTGTGAATAAAATCTCTCATTCCACTGCGTATTAGTTTATAAAACGAGCTTTCAGTACTGCCGAAACAATAAAGAAGCCGTATCCTTCAGTGATGTAATGGCAATATTCTGTGGCTAACGATCACACGTTATTCTGCTTCCACTTCAAAGCAAAACTTTTGCCAATCGAACGTTTACACAAGTCACATTTTTATTTTTGTAATCCCGTCATACACAAAAAAACACTGAATTAGTTATAGCTCATAAAGTTGATGTAAGTCGTTTCTTAGCCAATACACCTAGCGCTTTTGATGAAGCGTTATGTATGGAAGCCAGTGAACACTGAGAATAGGCAGACAAACACGGCCGTTTAGTGCATTATTTCGTTATTTGTTGCAGTTTTCTGTCTTCAGCTCTTGCAGTAAACAGCGTACCATGGTCTTGGCTCTTTGCAAGGTGGTGGTGGTAAATTCCTATGGGACCAAACTGCTAAGGTCATCGGTCCCTAGGCTTACACACTACTTAACCTAACTTACGCTAAGGACAACACACACACCCATTCCCGAGGGAGGACTCTTAACCTCCGACAGGGAAGCCGCGCTAACTGTGGCAAGGCGCCCCTAGACCGCGCGGCTACCCCGCGTGGCGCTCTTAACAAGCAAAATGGAGATTATTCGTGGAGGACGAGGACTTTCTGTTACGATTTAACCACCCGTCTAGAAGTAGATCCTTAGAAATGCTGGAACAGTTCAGTCTGAGAAGCACCGAATAAGTAACTGTACGTCCTTAGTCCACCGCAAGTAATCCATCCAGAATTCACCTGAAACACTTGTCATGAAGCACTGTAAACCCAAACCAGGATGGCTGCATCAAGAACTGATTTCCAATCTAGCCGAATACGTCTCATGCATCGTCGTACTAGGACGCTGGAAGGGCAGGGCATTTTGCTCATCAATGGGTATTCCCTGGCATAAAGAATTAACATCTGCCTTATATGACTAGAAGAGAATCTGGAAAAACCACAATGCTCCTGGAAAAATCAAGAGAAATCCATTAAAATATTAACACCTTACTCTGTAGTGATACTCACATAACTAATCAAGAAAGTGAACACGAACTGTAGTGGGCAGTGCATAACACCTCTTAAAACCTGCAAATAATTAATAATTCAGGAAACTAAAACGAAGGTATTGGTGTCCTCCGAAAGAAATCAGTGAGATCAACAATATGCATCGGTGTTAAAACATTAGAAAAAGGATTAATTTCCGGCACCTCGGCTACGAGATAACAACTGAGGAGGCAAATGATACAAATTAAATCAACACCTATCACAGAATATCTGGGACTATTTCAAGACCTCTCAATGACAACTGGGCAAAAAGACGCAAATAAGATTTATAAGGTAAAGGGAGTTCCCAGCTTCTTGCACTCAGAAGAATGTTGAAAACACTGGATTAAAGTTCCTCAGATCTGTAAAAGGTAGGCACAGAGAAAATGAAACCAGGGAAGTCTGCATAAAGAGAGAATCAGATGCAGTAACTAAAACATAGAGCAGAGAATAGTAATGAAAAGAAGGAATAACTTCTACATATGTTGAAGATCGGGATCGCAAAGCAGGCCGTACGTTGTAACCACGTGGGAAGAACAACAATGGGCAGATGGAGGCCAAGTCAAAGACATCGGAACAGGCTTATCTTACCATAAACATGAAATGTAAGAAGCTGAAGAAAAAGAAAGACAGGAAGAAGAAAAGAAGGAAAAGAAGGACCATTTCCAGGGAATGGGGTGCGTGAAAGCTAGGCTGTGCTGTTCTTTAGAACGCTGTTAGCCTCCGTGCTAATGTACCTACGTGGATCGATTGAACTACTACTGTTACTAAATCCGTAACTATGTTATTGAAGTCGTTATAGACAACATTATGCCTTCACTGATTTGATACCCGGGCATCTGGTGATGACTGCCATATTTCTGAGACGGTAACGGTGCGCGAGCGACAAGCCGTTTCCTTATCTTCCCCTGCGGTCTTGCTTCGCACCTCTAGCTGCCGAGCCAGCTCGCCCGTTCGCATAAACTCGGCGGGCTGGCATTTGAAAATGTGCGTGGCCTGTGCTGATTACAATCAGCTGCAACGCCGTATATCACAGAACTCAGACGCGCACACGGCTCGTAAACGCCCCGCATACAAGCACGCAAATCTTTGCACGATACTTACATGCGCGAATTTACATACGAAATGAGAGTAAAAACGCAATCGTACTGTACAGAAGGTTGAAGTGCATTCGAGGGGTTCAAAATCACCGCACTTTCAAAAGAATAAGGTCAGCGTGTAAATTATCTAAGTATAATAGCGGATATTCCGCAACATAATGTAAAGTAATCGCAAGACAAGTTATCGACGTATACGGCTGCGTTCAGCAAAGAGTTATTTTTCAAAACGAAATAATCCACTCGTCTCATGACGACATTCACGATCTGCTCAGGAAGCACCAGACAGGGTACGAGTTTTGATTAACTATCGTCGTGCAGTGTACAGAGCGAACGGGAATACTTCAGTTATTGTGTAAGACTAGTTTTAACAGAAGAATGCCGAGTCTTCGAGGAAGTTGCTGAACTTCAAAGGGAACTCACGCTAACGATACGATTCGACAGAGCAGGCATGCCAAAAATCACCCAAAACCAAAGCTGGTTACAGAAGGCAAAATACGTTTTATTGGTATCTGCAGCACATACGTATATCGAAAAAGGAAAACGAATCTCCTCGCATTACTAAGAAATGATAAGTCGTGGCATAAGATTCAGCAACTGTTTTTCGGCCTTACGCTGTGCCGTTTCGTTAAAACAGACCAACTCAGTGGTAGTGGACAAACAGCTTGCCACAGACGTGAGCGTTCGCTACACCAGGAGGCAAAAAATGACGGAGCAATTGCGCAGACTCATGGAAAACAACACGCAAGTGTCTTGAGCACTGGAAAGATAAATGCAGACGTATATGTAGCAAACTAGGTCCACCTTCAAAAGCAATGGGCACCGCTTGAATTACTTAGAATGTCTCGTTTCTTGCGTGTCAACCTTCATTTATAACGTTTACCGGCGGAGAATAAGTATGCAGTTCGAAACTGAAAAAACAGTGACGCACTAATATGAATAGATTATTTATTACTAATGAGAACATTAGAGTTATCTCTCGTCACTCCACGTTTAACTGACTGGACTATCAGAGTTTACTGATAAAGAAAATTACGCCGATATTATATTATTCATTTCATTTCCCGGTTATGCAGGACACGATGGTCTTACAAACCGTAAAGGTTTAAAGGTGATTGCAGTTCCACTTCCAATGCATGTCATCGGTGGCTATCATGCACTCCTTTTGCGTCCACCAAGTAATAAATCCTAAATTCGTCCAGAATAGTTGGTACATTCTGCGATGACGTTGCCTACGACAACAGTTAATAATAATAATAATAATAAGCACGTTTTTGGAGAGAAGCTCTCCAAAGGATTGTAGAATTTTTTTTTATTGAAAGTGAGTTTTTTCTTTAGATGGTTTCTCTTAAGTTATCCGAACCTCTGCCAACGACACTTGTCAATGATAAAAATCTGTGATTACAGGTGTCACTAAAGAGTGTCGCGGATTTAATCACCAATACTAAAAAAACAACCAAAAAACAACAGAAAAGGCGTTCAGCATGTATCGTTAGTAAGAGTTTGAAAAAAGGGAGGTACGAGGGTGTAATGGGAGCCGGGAAGACTAGCCGGAGCGTTGGCACTGATTAAGAAACTCATTATGCGGGCTGGCAGCGGGCGGAGTCCGCGCCGTGGAATGTTATTAATAATGCAGCTCGCGTCACCGCCCGACAGTGTTTGCAAAACATACCTCGGCCGGCGGCCGCCAGCGCGCCGCGCTCTAATACGCCAGCAATTCTGATTGACAGTCAAACATGATGACAATTATTATCACCCCCTACCCAAACCACTATGTATTTACACATATCAGCGTATAATCCATACATCAGTTGGCAACAGGAGTGAGACGCGACGTGTGGGTGCCGGGGGACAAGGTGGGGGCGGTAGAGGATGAGCCACACGCGAGAGCGAGATGGATGGACGAGCGACAAATACCGAACGAGAGAGGCAGCAGCGTGTGAGAGAGGGAGGGAGAAATGGGTGGAGAAAGAGGGGGCACGGGAGACAGAGGCGGCGAAATGCGTGGAGCGCGCGTCCGTGCGAGAGGAGGGTGAGGAGAAGCGCTAGTCGCGGGAGGGGTGGGGATGGGGGTGGGCGGAAGGGAAACGGGAGGGGGATGCTTTCACGGAGCGGGCGTCGAACAGGAGAATGTGCGGAGGGGGAGGACTCGGATTACGCTGATGAGCGCTCCCGAATGATGACGATCATCACTGCGATGATGACATTTCGCTATCACTATTCCCACAATGCACCGCAAACATCAAAACCGGCTCGGACGGGTCCCATGTATCAAGCGAGCATAAACAATATGCGCTCGCATATACACATGTTATTGTAACAGTGTAGGGATTAATCTGCTAAATGAAATGGTCTCTCATTGCTTGGTGTGACAGCAAGGTATTGTAGCGATTGATTACGGTAACCGCATAGCTTTATGTTACGCGTCGGCCAAGTTATGGCAGGCTCGACTCCGCGGGGGGATTTTCAAACTTTCCTCTCTCGCGGACGCACACAGCTAATTTTATAGATACCGCATCTGTGGCGGGCTCTGTTTCGAATAAAAACACGCAAACGCGCGCCAGCCCGAGTGTGCCCGGCGCGCGGGAGAGGACAAATTGGCTAACGATAAATGCAGTATCGAGACAGCGAAGAACCGGGGTGGGGGGAGGGTAGTGCCGCGCTTGTCTGAAGCGGAAAGCAGAGGGTGCCAGGGGCGGCGAAAAACCCGTTTGGCGGGTTACGCAATTAAGTTGTGGAGCAATCAGTACCGCGCCAGATACATATGTAACCGAGTGATATAGCGGCTCGGCCAAAACTTGTTCTTCCATAAATCGCGTACTTGAGAGGTAGAGCAATGTACGAACTCATGGCTGACATTTGACCACATTTTTCTGATACATAGAAATGCTAAAAATGAAAACTGAAGGCAAAGAAACGGTGGTTCCGGAAGTAGTTCGGTATGTAAAACGAAGTTCTCAAAATAAGACGCCGTCAAAAACGGCTTGTCCTGGTGTTTGGAACACCGATTCTCAAGTCAGCTTATGAAACATATGAAAAAAAAATTTGAAAAAAAAAATTGAGTGAGTGAAATCATTCCATGGCTAAAAGTAGCGAGAAAGAAGAATTGTAGAAGATCGTACACGGTAGTGCCAGAAAAAGCAACGTACAACTGGAATCGACAACATAGCGTGTTTATTCTACGATGTACCTTGTGGCTCTGAATACGTCATAAGGTTGGAGTTAAGTATTGTCTATCAAATGCAAAAGTCAGTGGATGATACGAAACCTAAAAACAGGATACAAACTGATTTCAGCTCAAAACTGAGATACACGAATGACACTGCAACAGTAATACCTCCAACATGCGGTACAGTCAGCAGCTAACGTTCGCTGTATCAGGGCAGTTGTTGAGTGGTATAAGCATCGTTGGTAGCCAGCCTCACCGTACTACAAAGGCGAGTATATCCTGCAGAGGTGTTCGTCAGTCACTTGTGAAGCTACAGATCAACGAACTGCCCAAACACTGCAGCGTTTCCGCAAGGGGCCTTAGTGTAAGAACACACGGAAAGCCGATAGTCTGCGTGCTCACTCGTCGCGCTGACTAGCGCAGTTAAGCGTCTGAAGGTGCAAACAGATAATGAAGGCTAGCCCACTAGTCAAGATGCTGCAGTGCCACTACGAGTAGAATTGTTGTGCACTGTACTACAGTTTCTCATGTATAATTTTAAAGAAACAATTCGGTAAAAATGATTCACTCGCATCTTAGTGTCGATCGCCAGCTTCACAATGAACTGCCTTTCATTCCGTTGACTGTCATAGTGACTGTGATATTTTGCAGTTAAGAAACAAATTTCCAATATAGTGCAAGGAAAACTAGGAGTCACTGTAAGTTTATGTTGGTGTACGTTAGGTCATACCTCGCTGCATGTGGACTGAAGCTAACATACTAAATATTTCTTTAAACTTGGGAATAAATGTACATCCACCTCCAATCTCGAGAAAATGAATTACATGTAGCACAATCACTTCTGCTTGCACACACTAACGATACAGTGAGAGTGACATATTCATTATAATCTTATATCCAAAACGGTTCGAGATATCGAAACCAGTTTCTTTGCAAATGATACTATGCAAAGATGAGAGTATTTTGCCATTTGGTTAACATGCAGAACTTCCTTATCACGATATACCAATACTACAGATTTTTTCTATGGAATAATGCTATTTTATGGGTGATCAACAGGTGTTGAAGTAAGAATTAGTGTGACTTTGCTAAAACATAAGTGAAGATCTAAGACATTCATTTTTTAACAGAGAACGTGCTTTTTCATAAGCTACTAACCCGACTTGTCCTCAGTTCCTCATTTAATGAAATGCTGTTTCAGAATTCCGTCACAATTGCTACTGCGGTAGCACGTTAGTGAGGTGACATCGTGGCAACTACGCTGTGTTGTGGCGAAAGAAGCGAATCTGAACTGACAGCAAAGAAAGGCAGATGTTAATCAAAAGTCGCCACTGATGAAGCTTTTCTGAAGAAGATGGGTAAGAGTCTGGAGCAAATAAATCGTTCCTTCTATTGTAATATCAGCAGACTCCTCTAACCCAGTATATTTTTAATAATGAACAGAGGGGACTGAAGCTTCCTAAAAGATTTTATTTGTGTACCACAATGATCTGAGTAATGAAAAATAATTCACTACACTAAGTGCGCCCCGGTTTATTTTCCTACCAGCATTCAAACTGAATTCCTTAACTGTTTCTCGCCGAGTATCTTTTGATCTACTACATATATAATGTGTTTTTATCTTGATGAGTCACTGCAAGCGGCTTATAAAAGAAACTGTGTTTTAATCAACAGAACTATGCCCCCTTTTGACTCCGGAATAGTAGTTCTCGTTGAGAAAATATTTTCACAGCTCTGAAGTTGTGATCACTCTGATGACCTGTAGTATACTGTCAATTGGTTCAGACATGGTAGAGATACGTAATCTCACTGATCTCGCTCACATCCGAGCTCTTTAAGTTCTGCAATCACGATAGTTGATTAACATAAGACAGAGGGTTGGAACATATCATGCATGTGTGCTGTCTTTTATTTAGGATCGATTGGCGCAAACCGCATCATGATCCAAGCTATGCATCAGGAGATATTTAAATTTTGATCGCCGGCCGCGGTGGTCTAGCGGTTGCAGGCGCTCAGTCCGGAACCGCGCGACTGCTACGGTCGCAGGTTCGAATCCTGCCTCGGGCATGGATGTGTGTGCTGTCCTTAGGTTAGTTAGGTTTACGTAGTTCTAAAATCTAGGGGACTGATGACCACAGATTTTAAGTCCCATAGTGCTCAGAGCCATTTGAACCATTTGAAATTTTGATCAAGAACTTGTATCAGAATTTGCTTTAGGACGCGACGGCCGAACGCATCCACTGTCGCCCGACGGGACGGCTAAGCACCTGAGAAATGCCAAGTCATCACGGCGGGGGTTCAGAGCGCGGCATCGGGAAGTTTCTCACGGGAGTCATAGAGAGGAGGCTGATGCAAGAATACCACGGGCAAGAACTAAAAGTTAGACGCAGATTTCCGGGATAGACACCCCTTAGAAACAAACAGGTGGACCGTTGCAGGCCAGGAAAGAAAAAAAAAAAGTCCATCCTAAAATTACGTCTTTTAAGAGTTAGCATAAAGGAGAAATTATTTCACGTAGTGTTCCTTAAGAATCTCCACTGAACGAACCGATGCAAGACACTATATTGTAAAAAGGGATATTAGTAGTAAAATGGACTGTGTGAAGTCACTTATCAATGGGGTAAAAGACCATCGTCTAAAAAGTAAAAAGCAAGCGTCTGGCGTGGGTGCTGATAAAGTAGAACCTGCGTTAAATGGCAGTTCCAACTCAATTGCGGAATAAGTTTCGTATTTGTTCACTTTCTGTTGACAAAATCTGAATACAAGTTTTTTTAATTGGTATTGATAAAGTATAATGTGATCTTGACAATATTTTCCACCTTAGATGAAGATGGTGTAATGATCAAAGCTTATGTCGCGTAATACGCCATCACTGAACCTTACTGTCGCTAAGTTGGACGATGTTGATCGTCTAATTGTATATTGCCTCAGTGTTGTTAAACAGCTCATCGCTGATTATCTTCTGGTTGCGACTGAGAAGTTGGATTATTTTGTCTCTTGAAGAATACAGTGTTTCTTACTGTCAGGAGATCGAAACTACAATTATCTTGGCGCTTCGTATCTAACTCCGTGTGGTTTTTGTTCGCGTAAGCTCCGTGCATTCTAATGGACGCCACGTGTAGCTTTGTGCAAGTGTTTTAATTAATTATACCAACCCCTGGAGGGCGTGGGGCCTCAAACAATATATAAAAATTTTATTAGATTAGCTTGTTATTTATTTTATGGCCAACCTAACCCTCACAGACAGTTATGTAATGCAAAACTTAATTAGGTTTCACATACACGGGCGCAGCATATGAACAACTGCAGAAAAAGGAAGGTTAACAGGCGGAGTATGTGCAGCTCGGCTTCGAGGACTTCGGTAAGATGGCAGGTATGTGTTGTACAGTCATGCACCCCTGTCAGTAATCCGCTTGCTGTGCCAGGCAACTTGTTCTCTTTACGTTGGAGGGTACAGGTTTTGGCTTTTATTCTCTCTCCATGTAAACCAATGTATGAATAGGTCAGAAATAATTAATCCGCAAAGTGTAGATTATGGCAGGTTTTATTCCGATTAGCAGAAAATGCTAAATAATATTAAATTCATAACAGAGGGGGAATAACATATTTTCCCTTTGATGAGTGTGGAACATTTTATCAATATCTCTGACGGACTAAAAGATACTTGGATGAATAAGTTTAGTCATTTTAACCATGGAATCAAACAGATGGTATATTGTTTGGTGTGAATTTGTTTCATATTTCTCAGATCATTGAGGTGTAGGAAGAAAATACACTCCTGGAAATGGAAAAAAGAACACATTGACACCGGTGTGTCAGACCCACCATACTTGCTCCGGACACTGCGAGAGGGCTGTACAAGCAATGATCACACGCACGACACAGCGGACACACCAGGAACCGCGGTGTTGGCCGTCGAATGGCGCTAGCTGCGCAGCATTTGTGCACCGCCGCCGTCAGTGTCAGCCAGTTTGCCATGGCATACGGAGCTCCATCGCAGTCTTTAACACTGGTAGCATGCCGCGACAGCGTGGACGTGAACCGTATGTGCAGTTGACGGACTTTGAGCGAGGGCGTATAGTGGGCATGCGGGAGGCCGGGTGGACGTACCGCCGAATTGCTCAACACGTGGGGCGTGAGGTCTCCACAGTACATCGATGTTGTCGCCAGTGGTCGGCGGAAGGTGCACGTGCCCGTCGACCTGGGACCGGACCGCAGCGACGCACGGATGCACGCCAAGACCGTAGGATCCTACGCAGTGCCGTAGGGGACCGCACCGCCACTTCCCAGCAAATTAGGGACACTGTTGCTCCTGGGGTATCGGCGAGGACCATTCGCAACCGTCTCCATGAAGCTGGGCTACGGTCCCGCACACCGTTAGGCCGTCTTCCGCTCACGCCCCAACATCGTGCAGCCCGCCTCCAGTGGTGTCGCGACAGGCGTGAATGGAGGGACGAATGGAGACGTGTCGTCTTCAGCGATGAGAGTCGCTTCTGCCTTGGTGCCAATGATGGTCGTATGCGTGTTTGGCGCCGTGCAGGTGAGCGCCACAATCAGGACTGCATACGACCGAGGCACACAGGGCCAACACCCGGCATCATGGTGTGGGGAGCGATCTCCTACACTGGCCGTACACCACTGGTGATCGTCGAGGGGACACTGAATAGTGCACGGTACATCCAAACCGTCATCGAACCCATCGTTCTACCATTCCTAGACCGGCAAGGGAACTTGCTGTTCCAACAGGACAATGCACGTCCGCATGTATCCCGTGCCACCCAACGTGCTCTAGAAGGTGTAAGTCAACTACCCTGGCCAGCAAGAT
This sequence comes from Schistocerca americana, assembly GCF_021461395.2. Lineage (NCBI taxonomy): Eukaryota > Metazoa > Arthropoda > Insecta > Orthoptera > Acrididae > Schistocerca > Schistocerca americana. Next base: position 688,744,544 of record NC_060122.1, read on the forward strand.
CTCCGGATCTGTCCCCCATTGAGCATGTTTGGGACTGGATGAAGCTTCGTCTCACGCGGTCTGCACGTCCAGCACGAACGCTGGTCCAACTGAGGCGCCAGGTGGAAATGGCATGGCAAGCCGTTCCACAGGACTACATCCAGCATCTCTACGATCGTCTCCATGTGAGAATAGCAGCCTGCATTGCTGCGAAAGGTGGATATACACTGTACTAGTGCCGACATTTTGCATGCTCTGTTGCCCGTGTCTATGTGCCTGTGGTTCTGTCAGTGTGATCATGTGATGTATCTGACCCCAGGAATGTGTCAATAAAGTTTCCCCTTCCTGGGACAATGAATTCACGGTGTTCTTATTTCAATTTCCAGGAGTGTACTTTACTACGCTTCAGTACCAACTGCTCATTATTAAAAATGCCCTGGGTGACAGGATTCCGCTGAAATTGCAACAGAAGGAGCAATTTGTTTTCATTCGATTTTTTGAACTGCTTCTAGTTTCAGAGAAACGTCGTCAGCGGCAAATTTTGAGTAATACCTACATTTTTCTTGTTGCTACGTTCAGCTTTGCTTCTTTCGCCAAAACACAGTTGAATTCACACGTAACCTTACTAACATACTAGCGCAGTTGCAACTGCGACAGAATCCTTAAAGAGCTGTTTGTAAAGCGAGGAACTTACGGCAAGTCAAGCCAATAGCTTATGAAGAATGTGTAACTTCTTAAGTTATGTTGTTGAAAAGACACACTAATTCTCCCAGCACTAGCTATCGATAATCCTAAAAAAAAAAAAAATCGTTATTCCAGTGAAAAAGTCTGTAGATACTTGTATATCTCAGTAGACAAGGAAGATCTGTATGTTAACCACATGGCAAAATACTCTCCTCTTTCCATGCTATCATCTGCCGAAAGCTCGTTCTATACGTCGTACTGTTTAGGAGATACAATGAATATTATGGATATTTCATTCACGCTGTATCGTTAGTGTGTTCGAGCAAAAGCAAACACGTTACATACAACGCATTTTATCAAGGCTGGGGAAAAACATAGATCTCCTTGCAGGACTAAAGGAAAATTAAATGAGTTAGCTAGATTTCATACAATGCTATGTATGTATGTACGTATGTATGTATGTATGTATGTATGAATGACCTGACATGCAATAAACGTAAACTCATAACGACTCCTGTTTTGCACTGCAAACTATTCGAATTTCATGCTGTATGTTAGCTGTGGAATAGCATAAGTATGACCATTAATGAAATGATAGGCACTTAATTATATAGTTGACGAACAGGGCTGAGACGTGAGTAAATCATTTGTTTTTGCCGAACGGTCTCTTAAAAATCGAGTGAGAAAGATTGCGTACCCACGCTGCTCATCCCGTAGTTCAAAATGGTTCAAATGGCTCTGAGCACTATGCGACTTAACTTCTGAGGTCATCAGTCCCGTAGAACTTAGAACTACTTAACCATAACCAACCTAAGGACATCACACACATCCATGCCCAAGGCAGGATTCGAACCTGCGACCGTAGCGGTCACGCAGTTCCCGACTAAAGCGCCTAGAAGCGCACGGCCACAACGGCCGGCCATCCCGTAGTGTAGTGCTTCGACCAGCTGCCGCGCTGAAGCGGGGAAAGAATGTTTCGTTCTTTTCGGGTAGCCAGCCGGCGCGTGTCCGCAGCGGTTGGAGCCGGCGTCGGTTGCCACAATGTGCCGGCCCATAAGACAACGCGGATATATATTCTTCATGCTGGTTCAAGCCGTCACACGCTCACCACAGCTAAACGAGTACCTTTCTTCGTGTGTATATCCTTACACAGGGGGTATGATACCTCTACGTTCACACTCGTACAGGTGCGACTGGGCATTTACAGTTCTACAAAATACTATAACCAACACGAGCTCACAATCTTAAATTTCTGCCAGATTTCCCAAAGCAACACGAAACGAAACATCCACGAACAGTAGACAGGGTAGCAAACGTAACATGAGCATAGGTTGGAGTACGGGGTGCTAGCCCAACGAAGTCTGCAGAGAAACCTTTTTCGAGTTTTAACAGTGTCAGAATTTCTGTAGTATTTTTTAAACGTTTTGAGAAGGCTCGCAAGGTGTACCTGCATAGCTCAGTTGTTAAGAGTATTATCAGCGAAAGGCAATAAGCAGTCCAGAACGCAGCTTTAATTGGTCACCAAGTTTTAAACGTTACGTCGTTTGACGGGTGGACAAGAGAGACAAAAATATCAGACACGAAACAGAGAATATAAATAAATTGGTTGAGACAGGCAATCCATAACTACCTGAATACGTGGATGAACTACTAACAAGTATTCCTCGTGGTTAACAACAATACGTGCAACTAATCAAAGCAAACAATGCATGTAAACCGCATAAAATCGCTAAGCCGTGTTAAAGGAAAGAAAAGTAAAGATGCAGACAACTGCTTGTCGATTCACTATCGTGAACGCGTTGTAGTTTGCTAACCTTTAAAAAGCACTTCACAGGAATACGCGAAGATATTGTCACATTTATATTATTTTCTATGGAGTTCCCACACTTTATTGAGTGACTACATATCGCGTGTTATTACTACATTTTAGAGATCTAACTTAACGTATAAATCGAAGTACATGTTTTAAATACTGTAGTAATAGGTTGGGCACTACTTTGTAGGTTAATGTTGCTATCATTTTCGTGATAACAAGTAATAACATACCGCGCATTAACAACTCATAAAAAATTGTGAAGCTGAAATCAGTCGTGAAAGCGTATAGAGACCGATGAAAACATAATTAATTCTCAGATCGACGAAGAAATGAGCATCAAGAAAAATTATCGCTGCAGTATACACTTAGATTTGCGTCCTTTCTCAAACTGAACGGAGCTGCATGTTTCCCGTATCTACCCCAAAGTCGGGTAGTCATACAACGTTCTATGACAGTCCGTGATAGGGCGTTTATATGTTTAAGTGATATTTCTGAAGGAAGTATTAATAGGTCGTTAAGGCTGATTAAATACGGAATTTTCGTTTTCCCACATACATCTTTTAATGAAACTGAAATCAAAATAAAAAAAATATCAGTGTGCCGTTCAGAAAAATGTAAACTGAGTTTACGCATAACCTAATAGGAATTACAAAGAAGAATAAACAGGAAAAACATGTAGTGCAGAAAGAAAATCGCGAAGATGTAGTTAACAACTAAAAGATACCTCTCACAAGCCGAACATGGAGGTAACGCTAGTGTCTGGCACCGCTGTCACGTCGAAATGACTCAAGACGTGGACAAGTTTCAAATAAGAACGCTAAGATTCCAGATACTCTTAACTAAAGGACACGAAGTCATTACTGAGGTAATTAACAAACTATAAATAAATTATCTTCAGAAAACGGCTTAACATAATATTTTGAGGCACACTGTTTTTAGAGAAAACATTTTGCTGATATGAATTTTCTTAAATACATAAGCAATAACAATATGATTAACTTCTGCCACTTGAATTTATTCACATAAGAACATGTTCTGGAAATAGTTAACATAATGAAACATATGAGTTGGCTTCGACGTTAACATCAATTAGTACATTTGAGTAAGCATCTTATGATGACAGCCAGCTTTCCTAAGTGTGCTGGGCAGTGGATAAATTAATTTGAAAAAGTAGAGGTTGATCATCTTTTTATTTCTTATTCTCTGGCTTCCACAGGCAGTCACCACCTCACCTTTAAAAGATGGACCAGTTTCTGTAGAAATAGTCACTAATATTGTGGCCACACTGAAGCAATTCAAGAAATCAGAGCGCACACAAAAGCGTAAAATGCAATAATGTCTGAAGTTCGTCGTCCGAGGAAGGAAATGGAGAGGAACATCATGAACTTGTCGCCATGGGCGATGCAGCGATTTGGCATGCACATAGCGGAATCCAGTAATGCAAGTCGTCTTATCCCGTATACGTGGACAGACTTCGGCTCCCTGTAAATAAATTAAAAAACGCTACTTCTGTTTCGTACGACTGATTACCACAGTGCACTGCACTATGGAAGAAATTATGGGAGCGATGCCGCAGCAGCGACGATAAAAATCATATACAGGGTGTCTCTCGAGGGTGGACAATATTCGGAGATATGAGAGCACGATCATTTGAAGCAAAATCGTCTAGAAAACATGCGCTCTAAAATGCATATCTTACGAACTATGTGCACTATATCTTCGATAATGTGAAACGAATCTCATCGAATGCAAACAGTTTGCTTTCCACATTTTGAGAGATGGTATTATGGATCAAAACACGGACAAAATGTCCAGGAAACATGGGCTCTAAACTGCTTATCTTAAGAGCTATGAGCACTTGCTCACCTTCACTATAGTGAACTACATCTCTTCTACTGAACGAATGCTCATAGCTCTTAAGGTAAGCATTTTACAGCCCATGTTTACTGCTATTTTTTCTTGTTTTGATCCATACCACATTCTCTCTAAATATGGATAGCAAAGATCATGCAGTAGAAGAGATTTGTTTCACAGTATCTAAGACAAAGAAGTGCTTATGGCTCTTAAGGTACGCATTATTTTAGACCCCATTTTTACTGGACTTTTTTGCATCGAATGATCGTTCCTAATATTACCCCGAATATTGACCATTCCTCCTGGGACGCCCTGTATACAGGGTGTGTGGGCTAGATGTATACGCAACAAATGCTTGTAACGAAGGAGCTCGACGTTTTATGTTGCAGATTGAACACGCAATCGATAACACACCTCCAAGATGTGGTCGTCACTATTTCATGAACAGCGCTGAATCGTACGGCGCGCATGAGCACAAATGTTCAGTGTGCACCAAGCAGACATACTCGTGACAGTCAACATGTGGACGCCACAACGAAAGTTGCAGTGTGTGCTACGGTTAGCAGAGTCAAAATCTGTGGCGGCGTGCAGTAGAGAATGGATCCTGTCACACGTAAATACTACTGTCAGTGGGGCTGAGAAAGGGAAGATTGATTTCAAATGCTGGAAAACATTACGAAATTCATGTGATTGAAGAGATCGTGGAATGTGTACGCGACGCATTCGCTAGAAGCCCAAAAGGATGCTACCATATATTCTCCATGAGACATTTCCTGAGTGTCTGAACAGGAAGACAGGCGTTCCCACCGCCTGACCCCCTCGGCCACCCAATGAGGCTCCGCTGGATATCAGTGCACGGGGATTCATCAAGGATATTGTTTACAAAACAAAGGTTCGTAATCTGGTAGATTTGAGACAACGGATCCACGTCGCACTAAACACCTGTCACACTACGGACGTTTGGGGAGAAGTGGAGTACCGTTTCGATATCTGTCGAGCTAGAAACGATGCCCACATTGAACTGTACCAACGTACATAAAACCTTTGATCTCCTGTGTACAACGTGGGACAAATAAATTTACAAACCTAAATTGATACTGAAATGTAAATAAGTGTTTTTATATTCCTGTAGCCCAGGACACCCTTGTAAGTTCGCCAAGACTATCAGGGAGCCACCGAAGAGGCGCAAATTCGAGCCCCTTATACGGCAGGGGTAGCCCGCTACGTACTGTTTATCGTATCCCCTATTCGAATTGGCAATCTTAGTTTTAATTATTATAATACCCCGTTGGAAATGATAAATAAATGTGGGAAAAGGCGAATATTATTAATATAACCCGCAGATATTTGTAAAATCTAGTGCGCCTTTGAACAGTTAACGGTAAATTACATCGTGGCAACACACAGGCTTAAGAACGTACTGGAGAGTGACCGGTAGCGGCAAGCACGCGATAACCTGTCGGCTGGCTCGTGAGGCGCGCACGGCCAGTGTGGTGCGGCCTGCTGGTGTCGGAGCGAGTGACAGAGTGGGGGGGAGGGGAGACGAGAAGCGGCGCCGACTACAATCCCGCTCGGCCGGGCCCGGGCGGAGCCCGCGGCGAAATTTAATTCGATGCCAGTTCGACAAAAGGCCTGCCTGGCGGACTGCGATCACAAACAGAAACAATTTCAAATCCCGACAACGCGATCGGTTCTTTGAGCCGTGCTTGATAAGCCTACTAATGCTCGATCGCAGCGCCCACATGGATACCCGTATTAATAACGTCCAGAGAAAGGCGGGAAGTGAAAAAAAAAGAACATATCAATTTACTAAATGGAACAAAAAGAAACGTTCTATTAAAACTGATGGGTATGCGCGCGCAAAACTGTCATAAATCTCTATCTTTTACAATAACTTTAAATTGATATGTGTCAGGTACAACATTGTAAATCAGGGGAAAAATATGTTTTTTAATTATCAACCTATATGTTCCATTCGGGTTGTCAAGTGGGTGATTGAAAGCAGAGCGCGGATTTATACGGCGGTAGCCGGCCGCTGCTGTCGCCCATTACTCAGCCGGCGAGCAGTAACTCAGCCGGCAGCACGGCGCCGCGTCGGGGACACGGCGCAGGAGCCGCGACTAGGCGCGTCTAGGCCTGCAAGACGACCGCCACACCACAGTAAACTTCTGTGCCCTGCATCAGATCTTACGGAGTCGAGGTTCAATGCCCTCTTCCACACATTGCTATTTGTTTCGTTTTTGCGCTCGATGACTTTCACCGCCGGCTGTACACTGGGCATGCGCAAATGCCAAACTGCACCGCAGTCTGGAATTGATCCTGTAGTTCCCCCATAACTGACTGGTTACGTCAGATACCAAGTCGCAAGCAGTCCTAGGTATACTACCTCCAACACGTCGACTTCCAGCAAGGAGCATAGGTTCTGAAGGCGACTTCGGCTTGATGACCTTTAAATTAATGAGGAAACCAACGCGGTTGACAAATTCACAGTAAAACTTATTCTATCAGCAGTTGCATTTCGTATGTTTCAGTTGGTCGTTGAATATAGTTACGTCCGATAGTTCTTGCTGCTGCGTGAAGGACAACTATTGGTGTAAATGATACGAATCAGTTTGTGGATAGGTTCTGTAGTAATCTCAGAAGTCCTATTGAACTATTAGCAGAAATCTGAGCACAGATCCTCTCAGAGGCAGAGTCGTCGGGAATATGTTATCATTTTCTTTGCGGTTTGCTAAAATTCGTAATGTTTGTATTCTCCTGTAACGTATCAGAAAAACAGTATTCTTCCGACGCAATAAATTTGTGGTAAATGTAAAATGATCATCGGTTCTAATCACCTTTAAAATCTTGAAAATGGCAGCAGTAAACAACTGCCGAATTGTGGGCACAATGAAACCAACGGTGCAACTGGTTGGCTGTATGATTCCCACTGTATCCTAATCATGTATAAAATGCATATTTGAACCAACAGCTGTTTTTATTTTACACCCAAACTTTTGCCGGTTTCGGTCTTGGACCATCTTCACTGATGAAGGGTTACAATGGTTTCAGCCACCATATTGCATTTAGTCGTTACTTAAAATGTGTACTCTGAGCACTGCTCTGTATACATTTAGTATTCGTATGTTTGATTTTCAAGTCCTGTGCCATATTTACATTAATGGCTTGCATTACACGTTTTAAGTAATGACTAATGCAATATGGTGGCTTAACTATTTTAACCCTTCATCCGTAAAGATGGTCCAAGACCGATACAGGTACATGTTTGGATGTAAAATAAAAACAAGTGGTGGTTCAAATAAGCATTACTTAACGGCTGTTGACAGTAACCTGCAAAAAATGTGCCTAATCATCTTTGACACCTCGTACCGAACTCTCAAGTAATAAAAATATAACCAAAACAGTAATGTGATATCTCTTTAGACACTGACATAGGGTAACACTTTCAATTTAGCAACGAGACGTATTTCGGGAGCTAAATCTGTATTACTGTGACTTTCGAAACAAAAAATGCACAACTACTGGCATGCAGAGTTACCGCGCAGTGCAACGTTCAACATAGGTACGCAAATATGAAAATACGATTATCCACCAACCACAGAAGCAGACCTACGTGACTGCTTGGTGCACAGGTATCTGAAGGGAACGAAGCTATTTCACAATTACCGGACTTATTAAACGAAAATCAAAATCTAATAGTCTATACGTTCTTCTGAACATTTTGAACAGAACAAGGTCCACCATACATACTTCCTGAAGCATTAATTGGTGAAACACTAGTGATTTCGACGACTGAAGAAATTACGTAGCAATATTTTCCGCACGCTGAAAGTGAACACAATACACCAAATGTATGCTACGTAACAGCACCATCGCAATGAAACTTGCTTCTCATGCTCGATGGATACATCTATTTAGGAACAATTTGCACCTCGGAGACAAAAACCTATCCGCTTTGCGTATCAGTACCAGAGATGATTACTTCATCCCTACTCCCGCCTTCCTCGCTCTATTACAAGCGTCAGTTCTTTCCATTGATCAAACTTCAAATGCAGCATTCTACCCTGCCTATCTTAACACCCTAAACTGACGGCTAAAACACTCTCCGTCGCAAAGACTACTGTAATTTCATTTTTCTGTCCTTTTTATGCCCGCCATCGTTTTTCAATACCATTTCTAGCCCCGTGGTTGTGATAAAACGCTACAGGAGTTCCACAAAACAGATTAGAGCTTAAAGAATTCTAATGGCGACATTAAGAGACGGAGCACAAAAGTAAGCTGGACAAGTAACAGAAGGAAACATTATTTCTTACCCTCAAATAACTGGAAGTGATATAGGTAAGTAAGGGAAAACCTAAATTATGTCTGCTGAACAGAGATCTGACCTCTGCACCGAATGCAAACCACAGACATACTAATTAATAAACAGTGACCAAAACACTGGTGCAGCTCTATACACTAAAGACCTCAAATCTTTAGCTATTGTAGTATACTTCGAAGCTAACAGCCAACGAGCAACTTTATAATTTATCGAAGCTGGTTTCAAGATTAAAAACACGGAGGTAGCAGTTAGCATTTCTCAGCTAATAATCCTATTGTATCTCAGTCTTCCACTGAATCTTTGAATGATTACTATACTGAGATCAGCAAGGCTCATCTTGCACTCCTCTTTTTACTCCATCTCCCTCTTAAGTACGTAATACAGCATTTACGTTTACAGTAGAAATGTAGCGGTTTTAAAATGGTCAGCAATCAAGACTTTTGCAACAGTACAATGCTTAGCAGAACTAATGCATAACTTAAGTTATAAGGGGGCGATCAAAAAGCTTCCGTTCGAAGGCCGTACAGTCCCTAACAGTATGAAAATCGGGCAATACCGCCGTGAGCATTGAGGCAATCATCCCGCTGACGCTCCAGGTTGGTGATGCCTGTTTGATAAAACATCGTGTCCTGCGGCGTGAAGAAGTCCGTAACTGCCTGCTGTGCGTCGTCGACACTTCAAGGCTTGACAATCGCAAGGCTACAGGGCAGATGTTTGAGTGTTTGCAACTTGTCTATCACGTATGAAGCTGGCCTCCCAGATCGACAGGCATCTTGTGTCGAACTGTGGCCTACGCGCACAATTCCACGACGATGGTTTCCGACAGATATACTGCCCCTTTACACATTCTTCATCCTCCGATGGATGTCTACCGGTTTGTGTCTCTTGGCAGCCGAGAAAAGAACAATTGCACGTTGGTCCTATTTGGACGCATTTGGTAAAAAGCCTCACAACAGTTCACGTGTCCACATTCATGGCATGCATGTCGGAAAGACAAGAATGCCACACTAATCCCTTGCTTACTTGTCGGTACTTATATACCCGCAACGAAGTTGCGCCGCGTTGCATTAAGCTGTAGCAACGCCCTGGAACGGTAACTTTTTGATCGTCCCTGTAGTGACGAAGTCTATTTCCGTAACAGATTTGACGCGGCATGAAATGCGTTCATTTAACGAATTACATCTCGGAATAGGTGACAGCAAAAAACACAACACGTGCAGGCGTACGCGTATACGCATAGCGATGACATCATTCTCCAGAGATATATTTGTCAGCACATACAGCTGCTATCTTCAACACATGGTTTCAATAAACACTCATTCAAGTGTCACTGATCACAAAGACATTTACAAACTACTGTCTGTAATAGATACCAGGTGACCGGCAACGAAATTAAACTCGGTTTACTTTTGCTGAGAGAAATGCGATTCCTCCTAGCACTGATAAGGTCAGGCCGCATTTGTGGGACTGAATATTCAGTAATACTAGCCATAAAGTTTGTCACTGAGGTGAGAAAGCCGTAGTACACAATTGAAATATTACTGAAAATAATTAGCATCTTATTGAATCTATCAGAACTGCGCTATGTTTTTCTGAACGTAAGAAACAATGAACTAAACCAAACGCCCTCAACATCGCGTCCGCTTCAAGAATTTCTAGGGATTGGGACCCCATCTACACGTTGCACGCAGTAACATGAAACAATCAAGAATCCGGATGTGCCTAACCATAAACCATACTCACATAAAAATTATACTTTAAAATTTCCGCAACTAATGCCTGACACTATTAACGAGAAAATTAGTTCTTTATTATCTCGTGAAACTTAAGATTCTTCTCGCTTAGCGACACATCACCCACAAGAGAACATGCAAGTTTCTGTCGATTATAAATATTATACTGTTGGCCAGTCTGGAGTCGCCAATAACATTGGAACGAGTAACTTGACACTTAAAAAAAAAAAAATGTGGTGCTTGCCGCTAAGCTTCGTACTCATGCAGTATTTGCGGACAAACTCGACATACGCTTTTTGAATAGTCAACGTGTATGAAAAGCAGGAGCGTAAATTGCATCAATGGCTACTGACGTGGAGACCTCTAGATAAACAACGAAACCGACATGAACATGTCTCATGTTTCGTCAAATATAACATTTGTGTGTTTGATTACTGACAGAAATGTGCGGGACCTCAGGTTCTAAAATACCATATTAAAAATACAAGAGCATTTCTACGTCACTTAAGTTTTTCCACAACCCAAGTGTACAAAACTGCAGCTGAGTTTATTCAACCCTGTAAGAGTGACAAATTACCCGGGTGGAAGCCTAATTCCATTTGAAAGTCCGATTTTCATTTGGTTGTTAAGTTTTCCTCCTGAGGATTACGCCCGTGGAAAGAATGGCTTCCTCATTTACAGCAGGAACACAAGCACCAACAATCTTTAAGTCACAAAAACGGAAAATGTTTTTGGATCGCCCAGTCTGTCACAAGATGCCAGTATCAGTGAGTAGCTGCATAAAGTGGAATTTTTGCGTAATGTGCTCTGAGTAATCATTTTTTCAATCTGCAGCTCTTGTCCTTTCTTTCCGCATTTGCAGTTAAATTATAGGAAATGGGTTTCGCCATTCCGCAAACAGATTTTTTCTCTTTTTACCCTAACATGTTCCAGCACCCCTGCGCCATCACCAGTGGTTTTTTTATTGAAAAGTGTAAAAAGTGAATTTATTTTAGATTATAGCTGATTTAACAAAGTGAGATCTAAAGAAAGTTTTTGATCGTTTTGCTTCTTACCGTGCTTTTACATTATATGGTTTTGCAGGACCAACTGTATGGTGTTCTGCACTGATATCGTGTCATCTGCAAACCAAATGATGTAATGTAAAATTTATCAGCCAGTCATTACATCACTTGATATTTAAAAAAGGTGATTTTGGCGTGTCAAAATGTTTTTTATATACAATTGTTACTACTCACATTTTGTTGTGACTGATGCTTCTTCTTTTAAGTCCCGTAGACGCTGCACACACACACGTATTAATGTACTTTGCGTAGTTACTTCCTTTATAAACGCCTTTTCACTTCGCAAAACGCGGCGAGCACTATGTTGCTGTTTCTTAACCTCGTCGGCGTTCATTTGTTCCCGATAGAGTATGGCGCCGAATTTGAATTTTGTTTATTTTTCTCTCTCTTTCTGTGTATGTGCACTAAAAAGTAACAGCAAACATAGCACATTTGCTGACCACCTAACAGCCCGTAACTACCACACAACAACAATAGCAACAGATTTATAAATATGGAAATTCAGTCACAAACCCTACCACAAACTGACAATAGAAGAGAACTTCCACATACAGAAAGCAATAGCGCAAGGCAAACAAGTTCTAAATGAAAACACTACATACTGTAAAGGCACACTATTTAACACGTTCAGGCCGGTATTACACTATCATATTTTTTGATAAAGAATTTATCAAAGATATGAGCAAATATTCGTCAAATTTGTTTGACAAAGATATATGACGTGGCGCTAAAAAGGGGTATTAAACTGTCATCATATTTTTCGTCACAGTTGCATGTATCACCATTGCACTGTGTGCGCATTTGGAAGAGAAGCGGGAGAAAAAAAAAAAAAAAAAAAAAAGGAAACGTATCTGGGTGAAGCCGTGGGTTTTACGACGAGACGATAAAAGCATTCAACAAAATTTGTTACGCGAGTTTCTAGGGTCGTACATTAATTACTTAAGAATGGATGAGCACACATTTCAGTATTTGCTCAGTGAAGTGTGTCCTCATATCACAAAGCACAACACTCACTTAAGAACTGCTGTATCTATAGAAGACAGGCACACAGTAAAACCCTGATTTCTTGCTAAAGGAGAGTTACTCTAGCTTACAGTACAACATTCGAATATCACTGTGCACATTAACTAAAGTAATGCCTGAAACGTGTGAAGCAATTTATAAAGCTTTAAAGGACGAATATCTGAAAGTAATTAATGTTCTATATACTTTAAGTGCATTAAGAACTATTTTTATTGTAGATCAAAGCAATAATTACATTTTGTGTCCCACAACTACAAAATTAATAGAACTGTATGAAGCTGATCAGGCGCTTTACAATGTGAGGCAGCCTGAGTACAAAAATAGATTAAGGAGACTGGAGAGCTAAGAATATATATATATATATATATATATATATATATATATATATTATTATTGGCAAATTCTCCCGAGAAATGGAAGACGTTAAGCAAATAACTCGATCAATTTTTCTTTGAGTTGTTCTTGTTCTTCCAGTAGGCTTTCATTCTTTACGAAAAGGTTTGTTTACATTCATCCGACCACTTTGGTCTGTACCGTTTTTCTTTTGGTTGCTCTGATATAACTTCCCACTTGTCTACTTAGTGTCTGAAGGTGTTCCTTTCTAGAATGTCGGTTGGTCTTATGTTTGCTGCAGCGATGTTAGCGCACCAAGTGGTAACATTCCACATTGCAGTGAACAGAAGATAAGCGACTTTTATGATCAAATCTACAACGAGGTCATCGATTTGATCATATTTATTTGACGACAGGCGACATTTCACAAAGTTCCCTATTACACCATCAAATTTCTTTGAAATAAATATTTGACATATCAACTCTGACAAAGAAATATGATAGTGTAATACCGGCCTAAAGGAGCTTTACAGAAGAGGCAACACCAGCAGCTAAAAGAGCTTACACACACACACACACACACACACACACACACACACACACACACACAGAGAGAGAGAGAGAGAGAGAGAGAGAGAGAGGGGGGGGGGGGGGGGTAAACAAAATTTAAATTAGGCGCCGAACTCTCTCGGGAGCAAATGAACGCCGACGGGGTTAGGAAACACAAACAACATAGTGCTCGCCGCCTTTTGCGAAGTAAAAAAGCGTTTGTAAAGGAAGTAACTACACAAAGTACATTAATATGTGTGTGGGGTGACTTTGGAACCTAAAAGAAGGATCAGTCACAACAAAACGTGAGTAGTAACAATTATATATGCAAAACGCCAAAATCACGTTTTTTAACATCAAGAGATGTATTAACTAGCCGATGAAATTTACATTTAAATCGTTTGGTTTGCAGATGGCAAGCTATCAGTGCAGGACATCATTCAGTTGGCCCTGAAAAGCCATACAATGTAAAATCACGCTAAGAGGCATAAAGAACAAAAACTTTCTGTAGACCTCACTTTGTTAAATAAGCTATAACCTAAAATACATTCACTTGTTACACTTTTCAAGAAACAAAAACCCGCTGATGATGGCAAAGAGGTGCTGAAACATGTCTGGGTAAAAAGAGAAAAAAAGTGTGTTTGCAAAAAGGCGGAACCATATCCTATAAAGTAATCTGAGGGGCTCACAATCCATGTCACCAAGTAACGTCGATTGAACGTATGCATGTACGAAAATTGTCCGTTGCGTTAAGGAAATCTAGTGACAATCGCACACACTAATTTTCTCACGGCACGTTGACAGCTTACAGAAAAAAAACGCATGTATTTATTTTTTACATGTTAAGTGACTCACTTTCCGCGATTTTAACAAAAACCTTTTTATTGTGCCCGGCACAGGGTAGCCAGACCTCTGTTTAAACAAAACGTCACGGGGTCTTTGTGATCGCTGATTGCGAGTTTCATTTCAAAACCTACATGGAAATTAAACTGGTGAAATATCGAATGAAGCATATTAAAACGGCGTCACGGAAAAACCGTCTGTACAGCGGTGTCTTGTTTCTGCACGCAGAGAACGCTAAAATGACGAATTAAGTGAGTCAAACTAAGCTTAAAAAGTCGCCGATGAAGTGAGTGTAAGGCAAGGAGAACGATGAACATTCGAAATACATCTCTCTAAAGCAGTCAAGCAATGAAAGGGGTGTGAAAATCGGAAGTGTCCAGTTTCTTTCCTCCCGCTGCGCACTATGATGGTAACCTCAAGTTGACGGATATCTCTTCTCACACCATTCTACTTCCACAGCAAAGTCGTGCTCTTCTCTCTCCTATTTGGTACAAACATGTAAAGTAGTCAGACAGTAAAATTCGACCGGCACGCACTTTATTAGCGAGAGCTGTTTTATAGACGATTAACTGAAGCAATTATTTCTGTCAATTACTTTTATTTTCTACCACAAAGTACTTCGAGTGCTTACGCACTCATCTTCAGGTGGACCAGGGGCTTACTTTAGAAATGTATTTCCTGGATACAGCCAGTTTGCTGAAGTAACCTTTATTCCCAATATGTTCCAGCAAAATTGAATGCAATTACGAACACACATCTGCTCCACTGAACAACACACAAACATGAAATGTCTTCGGGTTTGTCTCATATTCAGTGATGCAAATGCGTACTTATTACGACAGTTGAGATGTTTTATGCTGGAACATCTTTGAAATAAAAGATAAGACCGACAACTAGCTACAGCCAAAAATGAAATTCTAATGTAATCCACTGGTCCACCTGAAGATGAGAGTGTAAGCCCTCGACAAACGGCGTCGGGGAAGGAGATGCAAGCGACTGGAATGGACAATTGATTTAACTTGTATTTTATATCATAAATAGTCGCAGTTTGCAATCCACATTCCCACATGGACGATGTAATGATGTTATTAAGTTATTACGAGGCCGAACTCTTAGAGATATAGGGTGAAGAAAGGATACGAGATACCACCTGCTAAGCGTTATGGAGAAATGCAGATTTCGCCCAATACTTTACGTGCCGCGGATACAACGCTTGTTTTACCGGTATGATAGGCTACTGACAGGTTCCGGGTGCGTGAGAACGTTTTATGGCGAGGCACAGAAAACTGCTGAAATTATAGGAAACGCAAATGCATGTGGATCAGCCAGAACATTATGGACCCCGACCTACAATCGATATAAACCCGTCCAGGCGATAGCAGCGTCACCTGGCGACGAATGACTGCTACTCACACACGCACGGTACATGTAGCATTACTGAGCCTGCTTAACCTGTGTACAATGGGGAAGGTGTGTGATCTGTCTGAGTTTGACAGCGGGCAGATTGTGATGGCCCGAAGGCTCGGCCCGAACATTTCGGAAACTGCACGACTTTTCGGATGTTCGAGGAGTGTTGTGATGAGTGTCTTCAACAAGTGGCGAAACCAAGGTGAAACCACGTCCAGACGTCGTGAGGTTGGGCGTCACCCCTCATTACAGATACCGGACGTTGTAGGCTGGGCAGCCTGGTAAAACAGGACAGGCGCCGGTCTCTGACCGAACTAACATCAGACTTTAACGCTGGGCAGAGTACAAGTGTGTCTAAACACACAGTGCACCGAACACTCCTAAAGATGGGCCTCCGCAGCCGACGACCCATGCAGGTGCCAATGTAAACACAACAACATCGGCACTAGACGTTGGCGCAGTGGCACAGCGTTGCACGGTCTGGTGAATCCCGATACTTTCTTCATCATGTCGATAGGAGGGTGCGAATCCGTCGTCTTCCATGGGAATAGCTCCTTGACACCTGTACTGTGGAACGGAGGCAAGCTGGCGGCTGCTCCATGTCGCTCTGGGGAACATTCACGTGTGCATCTACGGATCCAATGGAGCTCGTGCAAGGCACCATGACGGCCAAGGAGTATTGTTAGTTGCAGACCACGTACACCCCTTCATGACGATCATGTTTCCCGACGACAGTGGCATTTTTCAACAAGATAATGCGCCACGCCACAAGGCCAAGGGTGTCACGGAGTGGTTCGAGGAACACATTGGCGAGTTCCAATTCATGTGCTGGTCCTCCAACTCGCCTCATCTGAACACGATCGAACACATCTGGGATGTGATTGGATGTGGCGTCAGAGTTCATCACCCTCTTCCCGGAATTTAAGGGAATTAGGTGACGTATGAGTGCAGATGTGGTGCCACCACCTTCCAACGACCTACCAAGGCCCACTGCTTCCATGCCACGACGCGTCGCCGCTATTATCCGTGCCGAAGGTGGACATACCGGATATTAGGTAGATGGTCATAATGCTACGGCTGATCAGCGTGTAAGTGCAACAAAGGAATGCGGCAGTTGGAGTTAAGTCACCATGGAGCACAACGTCATCCATGTTTAAAACCTGAAAGGACACATGGCGCAAATTGAACAATAGGAAGAGACTGGGCAATCAGGCGAAGCCCCAGCGGGCCGCTAGGAGATGTGTGAGATGGTGCGCCGTCAAGTAGCCTTGTATCGAACGACCGCCGGTTCGAAGCTCGATGTATGGATAGGAGCGGGGTTGCGCAGCTCTGGAGCACACAGTCATAGAGCAAACCGGCGCGGCGTGCCCGTACGTCTGCACAGCACACAGCCATTACACTAGACAAATAGCCGCGACGTCCTGCCCGCGACCGTACAATTATGTACAAACCGAACGGGGGCGGAGCCTACGAGCAGCGTTTGTGTACCCAGTTTAGCACAGCAACAAATGAAGGCTCGGCGCAATAGGGAGCGAGGCGCGGAGCGGGCCTCGGCCAAAGCTAGATATATATCGTTAATAGGAAACTGCGAGCGGTAAACAGCTCGGCCGCAGTTTACCTGCGGGTCGGCTGCCAGCGTCCCCCAAATTCGGAGCCGGCGAGAGCACCAGAGCAAACAGCGCGCCCCGGCCGCAGTCACGGCCCCCGCTATCTTAAGGCCGCTTTGCGTGCGGCTCTAGGCATCCAGCGGAATCCATCGCTTATCTCCAGTACAACATCCCGCCTCTCGCGGAAAAGAAGAGGTCGCCGTTCACCTTCTTTTCTAGTATCGTCTGTGGTGAGGTTAGCAAAGCCATCATTTGTTTTGTCCTCCCACATGAATACAAAAATTAACGTTCTTGCAATCCTTCCATACCAAGAGGACTGCCTATGCTTGCAAAGGTTATTTTTATTAACTGTTTTAAGAGTTATGAGCTACCTTCGATGAAAAATCCGTCAGTTTATGGAATCCTATGTTTACTTCATACATCGAAACACAAATTAGATTTAACAAAACTAGGCCAATTTTCGACCTACTTTTCCGCAAAACATACCGTACTTACGCTTACTGATGAATGACGTACATACTATATAATTACGGACATGTGAGACACGCGAAGCTGTCATAGATGACCACATTCCAAGTTACAATGAAGCTCATAAAAACAACAGCGATCTGGGCGAAATTATTCTAATGTTATTACTTAAATTATAAGGCAAGCGCGGGCCTATGTGAACCATATGTATGAACTAGCTTTGCAGTTAATAAAATTTCACAAGTGCCGCATTCTCTTATACGGATATAATTCTGCAATACTAAATAGGAAGAAAGTAGCACAGAATTAGCATCGGAGTTTAAAGACCATCTATGCGCACTGAAAGCACATAAGTTTCTCACAAAAGCTTTTGTAAATACATGTGAAGAACGACGAAGAAAATATGAAGAAAGCGTAGCCCCTTCCACAAATGCGACGACCAAACGAAGTGACGCTGTGCTTAAAAACGGGAGACGTATTCCGGAGGACGGCGGTTCATATCCAAGACTGGCCATGCACATTTAGGTCGTCTATGGTTTCTCTAAATCGATTAAGGTGAATGTTGGGACTCTTCCTTTCAAAAACACACAGCAAGATTTCTTGCCGTCTTTCCCCAATCCGAGCTCGTGCTACGTCTCTAATAACCTCGACGTCGACGGGACGTGAGCGCCTCTCCTGGCCTTGTACTTTGGCGGCTAACTATGCAACGTATTCACGTTATCTGTTGATGACTTGCTAAGGAGTCGCAATTGGTAATGATCTGGCTCTGGAATATGTCATAAAAAATTCGAAAACGAAGCGAGGTCCTACGGAGGTAATGCTCAGTGTAGGTTTATTGATACAAGCGATGTCAAGATATGTACAGCGACAAATCGTAACAGGTCAATAAAATAAAAACTTAGTTCCTACAAGGAATCACACAACTCTCTTAGAAAATTGCTTTCTTAAGACCGCTATCTCAATACACCTCCATGATACTGACAAGGGGGAAGATTTATTCAACAATTAAATCGCTGCAGACTAAGTAAGTACTCTCATCGATATAATGGGAGCCACAGCAGGATACTGAGCATTGTGCTGCGTATGTTAGCTTATACTTAGTCACATTTATAGTTTTACTTGAGAAGTGGTAACTTTCCTGAACGATTAAAGAGCTCAGTAGTTAAACCGCTTTATCAAAAGGGAGAAAAGGGTTACGTACACAATTTTAAATCTATTTGTATGAGGTGATGAAGTTTGGTTTGTGGGGCGCTCAACTGCGCGGTTACCAGCGCCCGAACAAGTTTCCAACCTTTGTTCAATCCAATCACGCCACTTTCATGAATGATGATGAAATGATGAGGACAACACAAACACACAGTCATGAAATTCCCTGACTCCACCGGGAATCGAACCCGGGACCCCGTGCTCGGGAAGCGAGAACGCGACCGCGAGACCACGAGCTGCGGACAAATCTATTTGTATGTCACAGGTGTTTTATATTGGGTAACTGATAACTTAAGTTCACAAAATTTGATGTCAACGTGTACTGCGGTTTTAGAATATTCTGTACTCTCTTTTCTGTGGCACTGGACAGATTATATAAAAAGAAGCAAAGGCTATGCGTTTTCTTTGATTTAACTAACGTGCCTGATTGTTTTGATCGCAAAATATTACTGCAGAAGTTGGACCATTATGACATAAGTGAAGCAGCAGCTTACAATTGGTTCCTCCCATACAAAGGTCGTTCTTCACAGTACAACGAGAACGGCTATTCTATGAGATGTTGACTGACTGGTGCACGGTTAAGTCTGTATGTGCGTTTGGGGGGGGGGGGGGGTGTTGCTGTTTGTAGGCGATCAATGGTCGGATTATAAGCGCCCGTACGAAAGTTAGTAGTAACGAATGTGGTTAAAATGTCATAAAACAAATAAGATTTAAGTCCGACAAGCTTACACTAATTCACTCTTAAGCGACGATCACAGGGAGAGGCACAATCACACTATCTTATATATATTTAAGAAGCGTAAAATTGGTCAGATATTCTTAATCTAGCAATTAAAACACAGATGACACAAAAGGAAAACCAAAATAATGACAAAGGGAAATGCGACTGGCTAATTATTTACAAAAACAAGGATGAGCCAACCACCCGATAATATATTAAGATCTTCCCCCTAAAATTTTAGGGAACAGGTGAGGCATTTCACAAAATCTTACAAGTCGCACCACATTCATTGATCGTAAGTTAAAACAGATGGCAAACCTGTAGGCAAGTGAGCTGCTGCTCTCTTGTCTGACTATTTAAAAAAGTTTACTACAGTTTTACTAAACTTTACGCCTCAAGCGCCACATACTAGAGGGCCCTCCCGCCGGAGCAGGGTTATGTCTGTGGTCAATGCTGGAACCATTACTGTTTCTTGTATACATAAATCACACGCCTTCTAATATGAAGTGTGATTCTAAAACATTTCTGTCTGCAGATGACTTTAGGTTGGTAGTGAAGGACGTTGAGTGCAACATAGGCAAAGCGCCAAATTGTGCAGTTCAAGACATAGGCTCATAGCCTGCAGAAAATAAATTGTTGCTAAATCACAGGAACACTCCGTTTTACAGTTTCCAACACACAATTCAACTAAAACTTACATTTTGATTACACAGTATGGGCATATGAAAAGTGAGTCTGAAAAATTGTAATTCCTAAGTGTCCCGGTAGAAGGTAAACTGTCATGGAAAGCCCAGGTTCAGGAACTGGCAGTTCGAGAAATAGGACAGGTAATTTCGCGAAACTCTTGTCGATGCCTGTTCAGGAGTCGGGATACTAACACTGGTCTTTCAATACGTATTTTCTGCAATGTCGCTTGTTGTTAACAATATGTGCTTAGTCACAAGTGTTAGAAGCTTTCACTCAGTTATTACTAGCCAGAAGCCCGATCTGCATTTGGATCACACCACCTTGTCTCCTGTGAAGAAAGGCATGCAGTATCCCATTTTCAATAGCTACCACAACAATTTAAAAAAAAATCCTCGCAATTTCAAGTCGAAACTGAAGAACTTCCAAATCGATCACTCTTTCTATTCTGTCGAAGAGTGCCTGGAAAAAAATTATGCTAATTTCAGTGTTATGTTGTAGATTATGCTAATATATATTCAGTAGCATGTTATCTGCATACGATCGTGTAAATTTTATTCCATCGATTATATCTTTCATGATGTTAGTTTCGTACACTGGCTCGTTGCGTGATCACGGAGATTTGCTCCTTAATTTGGTCGCAAGGAATTAGACGCGCAACACAGAGAAAGAAGTGGATTACAAAACTCTTGTTCGATCGATTTATGGATATTGCTCGTTAGACTGGATCAACAGACGAGATCGCAGGATCCAAAGAAGATCTGCGCGTTTCGTCAAGGGATGGTTTAGACAGTGTGAGAGCACTACGGAGATGCCCGACAAACTGCAGTGGCACACAGTGCAGGAGAGGCCTCGTGGAATTCGGCGATGTTTACTACTGAAATTGCAAGATAATATGTTCCGTGAAGAGTTGAGCAACATATTACTTCTTCCCACACACGTCTAGCGAAATGACTACAAAGAGAAAATCCAAGAAATTGAAGCTAACACGGAGGTTTAAGGGCAATTACTCTTACCACGCGCCGTTGGCGAACAGAACAGGGGCGGGGAAAGGGTGGGGTAGTCGTACTGGAAGTTCCCCCTATCACACACCGAGATGTGGCTCACTGACTATAGATATAGAACGTAGAAAGTCGTTTTTCCCTGACTCAGTATGGGAATGGAATAGATCAGAAAATCGATCATATTGGTAGGGTAGCGGCGCTGGTGCGGTTCGGGCCCGGGTCCCGGGGTCCTCGACTCGCAGCCGGGGCGGGGCAGCCCGGCCCGCGAGCATGTGCCGCCTCTCGGCGGAGCAGGCGCGCGGAACGACGAGGGCGCCGCCGACAAGCCGCTGTTATTTACGCAACTATCGATTTTTTGCTCGGCACCCCTCTTCTTTTTTTCCGCCTCTCCACATCTCGTGTGCATTTCCTCGGAACATACCCGCACTGCTTACCCGCCCCTCCCGCGCCTCACGCACACGCACGGACCCCAACCCCGGCGCGGCAGCGGTAGCGGCAGCTCTCACGACATGCGCGCCCACTGCGCTCGGTTCCAATATCACAAACAAAAAACAATATTCCCCCACCCTCCCCCGTCGAACTCGGCCGCCCTTCATTTTTTCCCTTGCAACGCTCTGTTCTCCACTCGCCTCCCTCCACACAACGGCCCGACCACCAGCTCCCTCGCCGCCACCCGCGATCGCTGCTCCGACGTTTCGCCAACCGCCATTCGTTTATAAATATACATAATAGATTTCCACAAACGTAATATACACGGCGTTATTAATTATTCAGCAACAGCGCCAGATGGCCACGTGGGGACGGCTCCAATATGTCACAGTTACAATATTTATAACGGGCGACGCGGGCAGCAAGAACGCGCCTCGGGTCCGGGCAGCGGCCAACGGCTACAACCGGCGGGCAAAACACAGCTGGCCCCCGCAAGAAGCGGCCGCCACTCGCCGCTCCAGTAAAAACCGCCAGGGTGTGGCGCTCGCCTCGCAGTGCGGATGGCTCGATGAGGTACACACGTTTCGCAGGCGCCGTACAACTCGTGTAGTTGTAAAGGGCAATCTTCTGAATTTCGTATTACGTCTACGTTAATTTGTAGCACCGCAGGAACACCCAAGCAATTTGCAAATAAAACTCGAAAAAAAAGTCATTACTGAAATACACTGAAGGATTTCCACCACTAACAGCTACAGTACTCCTGATAAAGAAAACCTGTTCTCCATTTGTTCCTGTTTCTCTTCCTAGTTTTCTATCACTCCTCTGCCCCCCCCCCCTCCCCCGTTCTCGTCGACCCCCTCCCCCCGTCCGAGTGCCACCTTAATCATCGCTCAGCTGCAGTCCGTATGTATTTTCTTTGTGTCATTTCCAGACCACATTACTGCAAAAGCCTATGTGCTATGTATCCACACCCTCTACTTTAGCATTAGAAGTGCTTTTTTCTGCTAGCTGAATTTTATCTTTTCTAATCAACGTTATGGAGCAACAAGCTTATGCGCTCTCAACGCACCTTTTCACCCTTTGTATACTCATAACGACAAGAGACAACCCACGCTAGGTTGATGCTATACACTTATAATGTGTTTCCCGCCGTTGCCGTTCGAACCTGCCATGATCTCCAAAATCTCACGCTGAGCTGGAAAAATCTTTTAAGCAATAACGACTTGATGTCGAGCATGAAGAATAGTATTTAGATTCCAGTTTAACAATACCGGCGTCATAGACAGCCAATCATTAAGAGAAATTACAATTTTTAAATACTCTCGTTCTCTCAAAGCAACCGAGCGAAGTGGCGTAGTAGTTAGAGCACTGGGCTCGCATTCGGGAGAACGACGGTTCAAATCCGTGTCCGGCCATCCGGATTTAGGTCATCCGTGATTTCCCTAAAACGCTACAGGCGAATGTCGGTATGATTCATTTGAATTGGCACGGCTGATTTCCTTCCCTGTCCTTGAAACAATGCGAACTTTTGCTCCATCTCTGATGACCTCGATATCGAGGGGACATTAAACCCCTAATATTCCTTCTTTCTCTCCTAACTTCATACGGCGAGACGTTCACAGACGCCCCGATCACAATTTTATTTTTCCTGGCATCCAGTCACTAGCATGCCACGTGATAAAGTACCCATCCATTTTAAGGGAAGAGTTGCAAATCCGACCTCCGCGCAACAGATGTATACAATTCAGAGTGTTGGGCAACAACAACGAAATACATACAAACCCTGTAATAAGCTGGAAACGAAAATGTTGTGCTGATCCATGGGTGTCTTAAAGCTGGAGTATACGAGGAAAAAAAGTAAGGAAACGACTGGGAGTGACTGCAATAACCAACAAATTGCGCAATACAGGCCGTAGAACTTACCCAGAAGCGATGGCAGCTCAGTTGCAAAAACTCCCCTCCACTACGACACAGGAGGAATCGACCACGTTCCCGTTCCAGCCAGCGGCAGACAGACGAAGTCAAGGGAGACACACAAATGGAAGTCCTAGAGACCCGAGAATCTACTCAAAAGAATGTTACGGCGGAAAGCAACCAAGCAATCGTACCCTGCATCAATGTAGGACACACGATAGGGAAGAAGAAGAAATAGAAGAAAAAGAAGAAGAAGAGGAGGAAGAAGAAGAATGAATTCAGTGCTAATAGTCCTATTCTTAGTTTTGCATTTATGTGTAAGATATTAATCATCCGTTACATTTTTAGGTTGTTAGGTAGCTTCATGGACCATCAACAGAAACCTGAAGCGGTTTTGCACGCATTTCTGTCATGCAATTCGTGTAATAGTCATGTATGTTCTCCACATGAAAAACGATGTGGCTTACGAGTACTTCGAGAGTGCTCACGTACACCCTGTCAGCAGGTGATGCTGCCCGTTTCGCTTCAGCCCCGCATGGAAGAACGAAGTGAACAAACGGTTCAAATGGCTCTGAGCACTATGGGACTCAACTGCTGTGGTCATAAGTCCCCTAGAACTTAGAACTACTTAAACCTAACTAACCTAAGGACATCACACACATCCATGCCCGAGGCAGGATTCGAACCTGCGACCGTAGCGCCTTTAACCGCTCGGCCACTCCGGCCGGCTACGAAGTGAACTTCTCGTTTCTGTTTTACTATACCATATTCGCTCCTCAGGGGTGGACAGGTCCTACACAGATTCATTAGCACCATACTGTGCGGGATGAAAACGGCTGCGGTAAAACGAGTAACCTTAAGAAAGTCATCACATTCACTGAATGTTAGGCATGCAACTTCAGGAAATAACCGAGACCAAGCGCGGCGTTAGCAAGTCGAATCCTGCCATTCGTATCTCTAGTAGGTGTCCAGGAGGAATGGTAAGTATGCATCCATATGACAAAAGGAACAGTCATTCGAAGCAAAAAACATGTGGTAAACGTGGGCTCTAAAATGTATATCTTAAGAGATATGAGCACTTTTTCATTTTCGCTACTCTGAAACACAGTTCTACTGAACAAGTGCTCTTAGCTCTTAAGGAATACATTTTAGAATCCAGTTTACTAGACCTTTTTGCTTCGAATGATCGTGGCCAATCATCTCCCCGGTTATTCATTACTCCTCCTGGGACACCCTGTATACAAGCTTCGAGCGAATGATTCAAAAATGACCACTATTAACTCTGTTACCTATCCTTGTCCAACTGATCCCAAGACGGTAACTAAAAACATCATTCTGAACGCATCAACACTAATTTAAGAAAAAAAACACCCACACACAATAAAAACAACAAATGTAAGATGTATTGACTGTTTAACAAAGCTTCTGTATTACTTTCCCTAACACGCCGCCTCAACCCCTCACGTACTGTTCCAAGGGAGGTTGCAGGTTTTATTCAACCCCCTGGTCTCGGCTCTCTACGGGAGTTTACCTGCATACGACTTGTGTTAGGTACTTCGATTCGGTGGCTACGAGTATGAGGGAAGCGCACGCAGCCCTTAAGCCGGGGGAGCAGTGTCCGTTATTAGCTATTGTGCGTGCCCTCCCGTGTGACGGACACATTTGTTTCTGTCCTCCGTAGCCAATCAATTCGATATGGGTGCGCTTCCAGCGGACGCTGACTTTCCTTTTTATACTTTCAGAGCAGCGATGGCCAGGACGTAAGCAGAAGGCGATTATGCGACCCGCTTCCCCGATTTTTTTGATGCTACTCCTTATGCACCTGCTTTCATAAAAGCGCTGCGGGTAACGTACAATGGCTTCAAATGGCCGCCGTTCGTAAAACTCGCCATTCTTCGGTTCCAGGATGAAAAGAAAGTCATTCGCGCCAGATAAAGCGCCAGGGATATATTGACATTTAAAATTTAAATAAATCGTTATCTGAGTTATAAAAAGCGAACAAAGAATTTTACTGTCATTGATAAGAAAAACGTTAAAAGATTAATAGCGCTGTAAACTGTTTCAAGCTCAGAGCGAAACTATCAACATAATGAATTCACTGTGTATCCGAAGGTATCGTAAAAATTTAAATAATAACGGCGTCTCGTGCACGAGTACGTGTTTGCTTCTTTGCTCTTTTCGCAAGACCGTACTTAAAGACGAGGTTCAGGCAGTAACCTTTAATGGGCCAAAGCGTGGCGTGGGCGAGAATGCACCATTTTACAGAATACAGCTCCAGAAGCGCCTTCAAACGTTCTCCGACAAGAGATGATAGTGTCTCAACACAACATTGTGACGTCATTTCCGAAGTTTCAGCTAGCGTTCCTGTGTAGCCCCTGACGCGACGTGTTGTGCCTAAGGTGAAATACGGTGTAGTTGTGTAACTATTGTGGGGGTGCTGGAACTAAAGTTTTTTGACAGACACAAATAAGTGCACTTCGATGAAAGAACGCACGGCTAACTACTAAATAAAAGTCTGCAATACGTGGCAACTTGCTACGAAAACTATTACAAAGAAAAGTACGACAATAAAGTACATGACATACGAAGAACTGGAACACTTTTGGTCATCCGAAATGAATCAGTCACGCATAAAACTCCTGTGACACTTTCCTGAAAGACAGCCGTGGATTACTCTCGAGGTTCAATAATCTGAAGAGCAGGCGCGTCGCACACCGTAGTGATCAAGGTGACAGCCTGTTACACGGAAAGAAAGTTCAACAAAACTAGTTTCTGGTTACAAGATAAGAACAATGTGTTTTTATCTGACATCACACAGGAGTCCCGAAAGAAAGACGAAGACGTACAAACAACTTTGGAAAAAACTCAGTTGGTTATTGGAGCACTAACTATGAACCCCTGCACTGGACTGTCCCTTGCAAACTTTGTCCGTCAAGCGCAAATATTTGCCTAATTCGAGATACATTACATATGTTACATGTGTTCCATCAGCGCGATCCATAGTTATTTGTCAATCAGTGGAGCTAGCACTGCCACAAACAGCTGCGCGTCGATGTTCCACAGATGGTCGGACGAAGCCCCCCGAGCTCGAAAGTACTCCATCTCCGCCTCTGATCGAATAGGAAAAACCTTTGTAGTAGGAGTGCAACAACTCCGTATGCCTTCCTGGAAATATTTCAATGTTTCTTTGTCTATTGACGACGGACACGTTAAGAACACTGGTACATTTGCAGGGGTCCCGATATTCAGGGCTACAAGAGAACAACGAATGGAACTAGTACCATCGGGATTCGATCCACGATTCTCCCAAGTAACGGGCCAGCGTGGCACCATTGCGTTATTTTCTCCCTCTCACGGCGAAGTCTGCAGAACTAAATAGGAATATGCAAGCCAGCCAGGTTAGTTGTTGAATGAAATATCAGAGAATCAACTGCTTGTACGTGCTTGCATTACCATCTCTGTACAGTCAGAGGGCAGCAGAGCGGCTAATCTATATGTGATACGAATATGTCCATATGACATGTAGTATTTGTCGGGAAAGGGTACGAAAACGTGAGCGAAGTAAAAAGTTTCCTAGCGCCTGAATGACCATTAGTTTCATCAACAACGAAGATTATAGAAAGTTGAAAGTAGCAACTAAAACGACCTAGGATCTCTCTCTCTCTCTCTCTCTCTCTCTCTCTCTCTCTCTCTCTCTCTCTGTTTCTCCCTCTCACATCAAATAGTGCATAAATAGTCAATCAGTGCATTTATGTCAGTTGTAAACGAATTTCAATAGCGTTATTAAACTTCCACGATAAATCTGAAACAGCCCATAAGTTCGTCCCATTTTCACTATGTTGCCACTTATGCTAACACTACGTTGCTAACTACTGTAAGTATAGTCAATTATTTAACGGAGAAACAAACACGTAAATGTTATGGCGACAGCTACGGGCGAGAAAATTATATATCTTCACTGGAATTCTCTTTATTACCTACACAAGAATCAGAGGTGTTAGTTGTCGTCCAGCAGTAAATTGAAGTTCAATTAAAACAAACTACAGGTTTCAGTAAGTCAGATCTTACGTTAACGGGAAAGTTAGAAGCTCCCAACGACAATAATTTCAAACAGTGCGACCCACGATGAACGTACTTGATTGGTCTTGGCTCAGAGAGAAATTTTTAACAAAATTCTCACGGCAGTAAAAGCAGAACATAAAGTGCAGTTAATTCTATATTTTCACAGAAAGACAAAAGAATTAACACTTCCTACCTATGTCGTAAATCAGTTCATGTCGGTCCGTCCATTTTATTTACGATACGTTTACGCTCCAGAGCGAAAATGAAAACGTGAAATTTTTACGTTATCTAAACACCGTATCTTTGACGGAGACGTAATCGCGTAACATAAAATAGACTTTTAACTGCAGACGAGATTATATTAAAAACTAAATGTCCGCACTTATTGGCAGCTCTCGAATAAAAATCAATGGAAAACGCTGCAAATAACTGCTCACGGACAGAAATGGCGATCGTCAACGGGTGGATATTTACTGCGTACCTGGCACTTGTCGCAGGCGCTCTCTCCTCGCAGCAGCGGTGGCACCGGCTTCACGCGCACCTGGGTACAGTGCAGGTACCGAAATGCACTGCCCCTTATTTATCACACAATAATAAATACGTCTGATTTGTCATAGTTACACGTCCTACGACTCGGGACTCGTGATCATGAGATTTCCAAACGCTGAATCCTCAGTTAGCAACAAACACAGCAGTAAATCCGAAAGTAGATCAGAAATATAGCAGAACTACTGAGCGTGTTAAGGTATTAGTACTGGTTGGCACCTGGTTTTTTACAGATATACCTTGTCAGATCTCAACAAGGCGTAAAACTCGAAAAGTAAAGGAAAGAAGAGTTGTCAACTTCACCTGCGGTAAAGAACTCAGTGGTCTATTTAGTACGAATTAACGTGTCACTTCTAGTGAAATTAGTGTCGCAGGGGAATCCTACTTGGAACGATGACCTTGATTCAGCTTTGGCATAGCAAATCGCAGTCTACATACAATTAAATAGAGCTTAAATAAATCTGTGACAAATTGCGCTGTTAAATGATTGACGATAGCCACAGGGAAGCTGCCAAATCTACACTGGCAATGACTATAACACGAAGGCTACCTCGCGATAATCTATTTAGTGTATTGAAATACAAGCTTTTGGCAAGAAATCTAATAAGGTTAGATTACAAAGATGCAGCAGCTCGAACGAAACCCGATGACTGTGCGAAGTGCGTTAAAATGGTAGAGCAGCTCCTCGTGAGCCACGCATTTCTGCAGTAAAATGCTAAGCGACGCTTGGAATTGTGTTTGCTACCTAAAGTAGAGGAACAGTTCAGAAACGATTATTTGTATCAGCATAACAATGTAGCAGATCGTAAAGCGACAACTCAGAGACCGTGTCTGTGGGCAATAACATTTTTCAAATTGAATAGTCTGAGCAGAGGGCCGAGCTGAGCTCAATGGAATACCTTTGGGATGACTTAGAATGTCGACTTCGCTCCGGACAGCAGTGTCCAACATGACAACCTTCTCTACTTTCTATATGAAGACGGTATCTGTTCTTTCGGACATGTCCGAAAGAACAGGTAACATCTTCATATAGTTAAGGCTAATCGGCCACTGATCATCTTCTTCTGTGCGGATGCACATGCGTTGCCCGAACTCTTACGGGACTCGGTAAGATTGCCTGCCACGTAATGAGTGTAATGGACAGCGGCACTACGAATGTAATGTGTGGACATTAAGTTGGGAATGTGGGTCTCAGGGGGAACGTGCAATGGATAAGTCCCTGCAGTCGCACTATCCTCTGTCCCTCGGTGGCTCAGATGGATAGAGCGTCTGCTATGTAAGCAGGAGATCCAGGGTTCGAGTCCCGGCCGGGGCACACATTTTCAACTGTCCCCGTTGATGTATATCAACGCCTGTCGGCAGCGTAGGATCTTGATTTAATCAACATTTCATTCTCTGCTTTCGGCTCTTGTAGAAAAAATGGGCTATCATTTCTCCACAGATCTTCAGACGTCTCACTGAAGGTGTCCCCAGCAGACCTCCAGCCGTCATACAGGCGAAGAGTGGACCAGCCACAATGTTCGTTAATACGTGTCCGGATACTTTTGATCAAATTGAGTATATTGTTTCAACCAAATGTTTAGTAGCTGTTTGCCAAATAATGCCTCTTTCAAAATTCATGCGATTCTGTGGTCTATAGTACACGGTATTGTTTCTTCACTTAGTTTTGCTTCCGTAGTCATTAGGTTCGTTAGCCTATATAAATCTTTGCAGATTTTTACAGGATGTGTGATAGTCAGAGAAATCTCCATATTTTAAAATCAGTATTATTTGTTTTCAGCCATGGAGCTGGGACACTTCCCTTGTAATTGAGCAATATAAAATATTTAGCGAAAGCGATGTGATCGATACGTTATCAAAAGGGCGAAATCAGTGGGCTTGCATGAATAGGACAGGACTATGCCATCTGCATGTCGATGGGTTAGTTCATATACTGTATTAATCATTTACGACCGAATCCTATTCGAGATTGATTTAATGAGAATATTTTTTCTCTTCTTACTCAGAAGCTTAATAAGCAAACTCTCAACTACTTACAACAACACACGGAATATGCGTAAGTGCTGCTGCATCCACGCTGTATATTTCGCCCTCTGCTAAATTCATGTACAGGGACTGGACAAAAATAAGAACACTCTGTGAGAAATGCGTACGTGAACATAAATGCAGAAGCTAGCCCAGCCTGCAGGTTGCGCTATTGTATTTGTCCACGATCGCCACTTGTGCAAAGTCCTCAATGTGTTGCAAGTGCCTGTCGTGGTCAGTATACCGTTCCGTGGCACTTTTGAGTGAACTATGTCGAAGTTAAGTGGATGCGAAAGTGGCGCTCGTACGTCGGGTGCTTCAGTAACCTAGGAAGCCCAAGTATTCCATGTTTCAAGAGGCACCACATCGAAAATTACCCGATAGACGGAAAGCGGAGAAACATTATCGGCTATGTGACAACACGGACGAAAGTTTGTGTTGAGTGAAGAAGACTGTGACGAAAGGCAAGAGGGTAACGACTGCAAAAATCACCTCAGATCTAATTGCAGCACTTGCGAACTCTATCAGCACCAAAACAACACGAAGGGAGTTCCATAAGTAAGGAATTGCAGTGCGAGGTGGAATTTTGATGAAAATGCCCGTAACTGGAAAACTTGGTGCCGAAGTCATAAAGGCTGGACTACGAGGCAACGGAAAAATGCCATTAGGTCTGGTGAGATTTGTTTCACACTTTCCAAATTTCGGCCGAGTTTACGTCCCACGGGTGAAACATGGCAGGGGTCCGGTGATGATTTACGAAGCCATATCGTGGCATTCCATGTGTCCCATGCTTACTCTGCAACATCGCATTACTGTCAAGGACCGTGTGACCAGTTTGGCTTATCAGGTTCGTCCCGTGCTACAATGTTTACTCCCCAACGGTGATGCTGTTCACCAACACAACAGGGCTACTGTTCACACAGCTCGCATAGTCCAGTCCTAATTTTTTTGAGCACGGGGATGAATTGTCGCATCTCTCTTGCCCGCCACAGTATTATTGGTTCTCTGTAGTCTACTTTAAAGAGAAGGGTGCATAATCGCTTTACACATCCGTCTCCGTTACCTCAACTTGACACTATTTTGTAGGAAAAA
Organism: Schistocerca americana; assembly: GCF_021461395.2. Taxonomy (NCBI): domain Eukaryota; kingdom Metazoa; phylum Arthropoda; class Insecta; order Orthoptera; family Acrididae; genus Schistocerca; species Schistocerca americana. Next base: position 688,775,908 of record NC_060122.1, read on the forward strand.
CGGTACAAGATTCCTTTGAGAACCGTACTAGGACTGTACTACTTCCATTCTGAGTCGACTGGAACCTGTTTTGAATGCCAACGGTTTCCTACACCGTATTCGACATGATCATCTGTTGCACTTTTGGTCTTTCCATAGTTTCATATTCTGTCAAAACCCCCTACACGGTGACGAGCATTATATGAGGTATGCTAAAAAATACCGGAGCTTTGCCTACAAAATGTTTCTACGCTTACCTTTTACCTACTGTGCATGGTCTCCTTCGGAACACTCTCCTCCATTATTGATACCACCGCTCCCACCCCCATTTCCACTTCTCGAAGAAGTCCTGATAGGGACTGCTGTAGACCTGTAGAGCGCGGATTTTCTTTTGTTTCGTTTGTCGTTGCAGGTCTTCGTCCTTTCAACGGAGTTTTCACCTTCGGAAATAAAGTCCGCAGACCCTATAGTCCATCAATTAACAGTTTGTCCTAAGGCACGAATTCAGGATGAACTAATCCTTCAAAGCCAAAAAAAAATTATCAGCATGACTTTGACTGGGCCGGACGCGGTTCTAGGCGCTTCTGTCTGGAACCGCGAGATCGCTACGGTCGCAGGTTCGAATCCTGCCTTAGGTTTAAGTAGTTCTAAGTTCTAGGGGGCTGATGACCTCAGATATTAAGTCCCATAGTGCTCACAGCCATTTGAACCATTTGAACTTTGACTGGCCTGATGATCTTTTTTTGGTCTTAAAGAAACTTTCGCGATCCATTGTGGAGATTGAACCTTGGTCTCAACATCATAACATAGACCCACGTCTCATCGCCTATTACGATTCTCTTAAGGAACATCTCGCTCTCATTTGCGCGATCCAAAAGTTCTTCACAGATTGGGAGGCGAAGGTCTTTCTGGTCTTGACTCATGAGCCGTGGGAAGAGTTTGGCTGCAACTCGAAGCATTCCATGGTGCTGCGTCAGGATTTCATGATCTGATCCAACTAACATGTTACAGTCTTCTGCAATCTCTCGGACAGTCAGTCTTCGATTGACACGCACAATTTTGTTGACTTTCGTGACATAAGAGACGTCTACCGACGAAGGACGACCTGGATCATCATTGACTTCCGTCCGGCCACTTTTAAACCGCGTGAACTATTCGTAACGCCGAGTACGTCTCAAGCGCTCATCACCGTATGCTTCCTGCATCATTTGGTGTACCTCTGTAAAGGTTTTCTTTAGTTTCACGAAAAATTTAATGCAGACGCTTTGCTGCTCCTCTAACTCTGCCATCTCGAAATTCGCAATCGTACGACACAACGTTCTACTCAATACAGCACTGAACAATAACTAACAGACATACAGCAATGAGACTTCCGGCAGTTACACATTAAACACAGCAGTGTGCAGTGATGCCAACCGCTTTTCCTTCCAACATAGCATTGGCGGGAAATTACGGATGTTCCGAAATTTTTTGAACACACCTCGTATTCAAAACAGTGGCATCATAAAACTTGCAATGTAGTATTCACTTTGTTGTACAACGCCCCGATAGATGACTACTGAGGACGCAACAACCGTACTTCCGAAGTTCATACCACTAGGTAGTGCTCCACAATGTATAGTCGTGTAAGATTGGAAAGTCACCTGAAGAATCCTTTATAGGTAGGTCATTAGACGTTAAAAATGGACTCAAATAGTCTCGACCACAACTGAGCAGCCGATGTTCGTGCAGTTAGAACATCCGCTCCATTCACCACCACCTCCTACCATCACGGTATGAGTGTCCCGGAATGGTAAAAAACTGACCGACACCGGTTAGCATCAACATAAATCTTTCTACAGTCGAGACTGTTTGTGTCTACTTTTTAAGTACTTTTTACCAGATCGCTGTCCTCCACGACAAATGTTCTCAAAAATTACAATTCGTTAGACAAATTACGAGTGGGAACAGTCTAATACGCTTGGCGTAAGGTTAACTGTAATCTTTTCAGTTTGGGAATACATTAAGACAACCAAAAGTAAAAGGCGGGGGCCGTTTTATCAGCTACCCAGTGTCTCTGTACCAAAATTCGTCGTGGTAAAAATCGAAATAATATATAGAATTAGTGGATAGATGTAAGAGATTACTTTATTGTCTCAGTTTTGCCGGGCTATACAATTCTATTATTTCTTAAACAGAATAATGACAATATTTGTGACAATATCCAACGGGAAAGTCACAGAGAAAAATATGCACGAAGTCAAAAGGCGAAGCTTAACGGTAGCGAACTGCAAGGCCTATAGTCTATTGCGACGTGGTGATGATATGATATTGCAGAATTACTACAGGTAATAACAGACTGACTTGACAGGTTACTGTAAAATTTTATTTCAGAGGCCCTTAAAGGCTGGAAGATACTATGGAGAATTTAAGTGATAGTTACTGGACACCTAAACCTTAAAGGAAGTGTAAACTGAGTATATCATTAAAACTAAACATTATGAAGTGAACGGTCTGTTAGGAGTCTTCTGGCTTAAGAACATGACTGATAGCTGTCGCCTACATCACAACGACGAAGCGAAAGATGGGTGTACAAGTCCCGATTGTCAAGTGAACAACTGAAGTGAGAGTCCAGAGGTTACGGCGGTACAGGAAAGCAGAGACCCGTGTTTTAGGAGTCCATAGTCGAACGACGTAATCTACAAGATTATCACAGCAGTTATCATACTGACTATCATGAATTGACTGGTGGGGATGGGGGTGGGAGTGGCAGTGACGCAGCCGAAGATCACCGTACGTCACGAGATGATAATTTAGGTGGCGACTACTACCTCGTATGTCGCTGCAGCCTGTGTGGGTGGCTGGATTGGGGAGGGGGGTGCGAGAGTGGTGGAGCGGAGAAGGCGAGTCGGGTCGCGGGGGTGGAGGCAAGGAGCGGCGCGCTGATTGGCGGGTGGACCAGCGGTCGCGCCGCTAGTTTGAGGTCACCGCGAATTCCCAATACCCGAATCAAATCAGAAATGCCCAAAGCTTTTAACGAACCAATATTCCGTTCTATTTGGCAGGAGCATTAAATATTCGAGAGCGGCCAGAGCGGCGGCTGTGTACACACATAAGTTGGCGGGCCGGATCGACATGGGACCCTCACCCTGCGCAAAGAACGCTTCTAAATTACCCAGAATATTCGCTCGCGTGTAAGTTAAAAAAAATCGAATGGGAAGGGAGTCTTTTTTTATCCTGAACGGCCGCCAATCCCTTCTCCCGACCTCCCCGCCCCCATGGGCAATCGAAACACGTAAATAATAACCCATATAAAGGGCATTAATCAATACATATCCCTGAGGGATCGGAAACGGAAACGCAATATTATTACACAATATCCAATACATCGCGGAGGCGGAACGCGACCGGCTCCCAGGTACGGCGCTGAAAAAAACACAAAGCCGTGCAGAGCGTTAGCAAAGTTAATCGGTCAAAAACCGTAATAGCTTACATTTTAAATGCGCGCCGACCGACGGCGCTGCCGCCTGAAATTCGCGGAGGTTTTAGACCGGAACAAACTGCCCGCGGCGAATTCTTGGATAAAACATGGTGGCCTGCGCGGGCAAGCAGGCCGCTCGTAGCCATATCAGCGACCGGCGTGCGCACCACACAAACCGTCGCGTCCCGGGGGAAAACTTCTAGTTTGAGATACGGCTGCAATCTGAGCCATGCTATTCACACTTCGAGTTATTTGCTGTGGCTTTCTCAAATTTTTAGTACTTGTCTTCAGTCCTCATCTACTTTCCACCCAGAGCTCCGGATAAAATACGAAACACCGATATCATTTGTTGCGCAGTCGATAACAACCCGATTAAATCAGCCACAAATGTCAGCTAACTGGGAGTGTCAGTCTGGAGAGATTTAAAGCGGGACATCAGCATAAATATAGTTATGGGTAGGCAAATGTCGGACTGTAAGTTACGGGAACGTCTCTCGCGACACCCTCATCCTAGCCGTCGCTACGTACTGTTCGCCAGTATGATACCCTTGCCAAGCTGGAATAACGAAGGAGAGTCACAAAACTGTGCGCTTCGTCATTAGTCTCATTTCTTCTTTGAAATATTATTTCGTTGCAAGTTCGGCTGTGAAACGTCAATTTGTCAGGGACTTGTAACGTTACCACTATGTGGGCGAGTTATTCGTCCACCTAGAGCTGTTATTGAATAGAGCTGAATTTACTTGCTTGGCTGGGTGCGAGTCGGCAGGATGAGAATATCACGCAGGCGCCCCTGTATAGTCCAGTTATAAAAGACGAGAAATGGGTAAAACCCAACGGAGAGAACTTTAATAGCTGTTGCATGCATGGCCTCTGTGCAGGAGATGCACCAAAAATGGCGGAGTGTCAGAGAATCTTCAAGATGGCTACGTTACAGTTCTTTGAGAATCTACGAGTATAATAATTCGACGGAAAATATCAGTGCAAATCTGAATCCATTTGCAATCTCAGAAATATGTGGCGCATTCAATGACAACAATATTTTCAATATCTTTAAAACTACAGAGGTTAATATTTCACAGTGACTAAACATTTTCACAACGAACCTCTGAATTAACAACTTTTAAATGCTTCATTAAACTAACGATATCTCAGATGATAGCACTGCACGGTAGCTATATCCCACAAAGCTACTCATCTGTATCTATTTCATTAACTGACTTAAGACGTAATTTAAATCCTTTTTGTTACGCAAATGTTTGTCAGATAATCGTATTCTCCATAATTACATAGCAAATGAATACAGTATGAAAACCTCACATACTGTCATACTAGTGTAGTTGTTTAATGAACGGTTTACTATTTCGTCAGCAACTTTATTTAAATGTTGATCGCAACTGGTACTAAAAAACTGTGCTAATTAAAAGTGGCCAATAGCACGCGTTTGTGGACGCCACAGTTGAAAAGAGAACCAAAAGGCGCTACTGTAAAGAAGGCATAAATAAGTGTTTAAACAATATATAACGACAATTCGTTGCCATTTAACGTGCCACACTTGCGCAAGAATGCTGGCTCATTTATTTATGGACCACCTATTACTTATATTTACTGCAAATCATCTGACTGCAACCGAATGTTTATGTCATTTCGTTACTGAAATATTTTTGTAATACTTTCCACTAGTCTGGGAAGTGGTAAAGTGCGCCAAATCATGTCTGTAGAGCTTAAGGACGATTAATTTTTGGTGACGACAGCCTTCAGCCAATTGAAGAGCAGACAGCAGCTGAACACTATGGGAGTGAAGTGGAGAGTCGGACATACTTTAGTGAAGAGCTCAAGGGAGCAGTACTAGATACTTGAGTGTTCGTTCAGGTCTGCATATGGTACTGTGTGGTTTTTGATGGAAAGTGACAGATTCTGGGCAGTGAATGGTCGGTACCATACTTCAATTCTCAAGGTACTTCATATTAATTCGCGAAGTTTAACTGTGATCCAGAGTAAGATTCTTAAGTTTTTTCGCTTGTGTTACAGAACTTATGAATTACTATTCTTCGTATCGCATGTGTCAATTTGTGAATCATCATGTTGTAATCTGAACTGTTTTGAGCTAGTGAGACTTTAATGAATTGTGATCACGAAATTGACTCAGTATTCGCATATTTTTGATTATAATTTAGTTTGGGGATGGTGCTACCATCTCGCAACGCTCTCAACGTAGCTTGTCATTTCGTAAGGTGTTTTCTGTATTTTATCTGAATATCTTGGGACCAGTTCCCGTTTACCTGAGATCTCGTTTCTTGAATAAACATTACTCAAAAAAAATTCTCTGTCGTCTACATCACTTACAGACGTTAGAATAGAACGTTGTTATTAAATTATTCATTCGAATTTTATTTTGTATTTCTGTGTATTTTATTAACTCGCAATTCTAGCCAATACACAAGCCGTTTGACTGCAAGGTCACAGCTACAAGTTATTATCTGCAGCGAATTAGCTGCGATGCATGAAAGCAAAGGTGCGCGCTCGACACTATGACTACAGGGGGCTATTATTTTTTAAACGGAGCCGTACACAGCTCCCTAGGGCCTAATGTACGAGTAATCGCACGTAAAGACGCAAGAAGTCTGCTCGTATGGAATGCTGTTTAAGAGGGTTGGGTTGCTGGGGAGGAGACCAAACAAGCGAGGTCCTCGGTTTCATCGGATTAGGGAAGCATGAAGAAAGAAGTCGGCCATGTCGCTTCAAAGGAACCATCGGCAATTGCCTGGAGCAATTTAGGGAAATCACGGAAAACGTAAATCAGGATTAAGCTCAGCAGAGTTTCATTTTTGACACTACGAAAACAATTAGTCATTAACTAATCTTTCTCGAAATAATTTCTTGTGTGAAATGCACGCGTGCTTGGCGACTGCAACAGACAAATGGCGACTTTTGTGGAACTGGGTAAATCTGTCTTTCTCTGATGGCGTGGGAAAATTCTGAAAAATGCGTTTTTAGTTCAGCGCGATTATTGGAGTCTCCAATATGTAACACTGTATTGGATTTGGATACCATGTTTTGATAGTAAGGTGAAAGATTCGCCTCTAAAAACTTTAATTCTCGTGCCCCTAAAGACAAGAGAGAGATACTTTGTTTAGAACTTTTATTTTAGATACTAGCGATACGATAGCAATGCGCTGACTATCGCAGCTAGAAGAAGACTGCTGTTGCTACGACGCTTCGAGCTGCATGCCTCCGTTTTACTGGCCAGCAACTGGAGAAGAACGATGGGTTAGGTTTTCAGATATTGAGCGATTGTTCTGAAGGGCCGAGGTAGCGTCGCTACATGTCCATAGGTGTCACTTGATTACGGCGCCATCTTGACCAGTGCTAACTGGGGAACTATTTGGCGGTTTGATCTCCGCCTTCATTCTATAAGCGCTGCAAACAAAGAACAGTGGACGCTCTGGAGCGTGTATTTGGCTGCAGAGAACAAAAGGGCGCGAGCGGACAAACGCGCCAAGGCGGCTGTATCCCACAGCGGGCCGCGCAGATCTCTGTGGGCGGGAGCGCCTCCGCTTGGTCAATATTTAACAAACGAGCGGGCAGAAACTCTTGCAGAAGGCCATCTCTGTCCTCTCTGTCAGCGTAAGAACAACAAAACTATATCCAACGGTAAATTATTCCTATCCCGAACATGAGCAACACTATGTAACATTCACCAACTTTTTCTTTCTCCCACGAATCATTAGACTCCGTCGTAATTTACAACAGTTCCTCATAGGAAGAAAATGATATCTGGTTCACCGTACTCCCCGTACAGCGAACGTTCAATTTTTTGGTGTATGAGCAACAGATCGTGGCTGTGAGATACCTAATTGAGCTGTTGTTATCTAATGTCAACATACTACTGTTTCGCATAGGAGAAACGTAAAACTGAATTACTGTACTCAGTAATAGCGTGTGGTGAGGGCAATGGTTATGCCAATGCTCGTTCCTGTCGTACGTGACAAGGACCCATCTAAAACGATATAGTGCGACAAATTGCAGTTAGTGTAGTAACTTGTTTTGATTAGCAACTCGGAGGTCGTCACTGGTAGTGTCTATTTCTGCTTTCCAACGGCTATACCGCCAAGCACAGGGCATGATGCAACTGTAACGAATGTCTCCACAAATAACTGACAAGCTATAATTTTTGACCAACAGAAAATCAGAACATAAATCGACAGTTGACATCCAGTGTGTCCCAAGGAAGCGCAACAGGGCCGCCAATCCGAAACGTTTCATCAGACAGGGTCAAGCAGCAACTCTGATTGTTCGCTGAGAATACTGTTGTCTACAGGAAAACATCATCTACCGTCGTTGGATTATCTCAACGAAATGTAGAGCGAATGGAACTATTTCACTTCGTGTAATGAACTACAACCCTCTTTAAATGCGGACAAATAACAATGCCCATAACAAAGGGAAATATTTGACAATGTCCAAACCAAGATCATCACAAAAACTATAAAGCGAAACGAAATGGGACGAACACGTAAGACCGCCAACCGGGAGGGCTAGTTGAAGATCTCGATTTGCTGAAAGGCTTCAAACAAACTGTCTTGGTGTAAAGGAAACCGCCAATGCGACAAATTGTACAATACTGCTCCAGTTTTAGGAGTGCTTATCAAGTAGGCGTAACAAAAGACAATGACGCGCTGCTAGCAATGAAAAGTGATGCCCTAGATGAGATTACAGTAAAGATGCTCACAGAACTCAAGTGGGGGCCCCTCTTAAAAATGCGACGTATTTCCCATAAAAACTGTTGAATAAATTTTGAGAACCGATAGTCGACAAAATCAGAACAGCACTTACTTTCCGTTCCATTGCATATCTCGAATAGAGATGGCGGATGTAAGATAGACGGGTTAGGACGTGTACCGAGATAAATACAGTCACTTCTCCTTCGTTCCATACGCGAATGGCATAGGGCATAAAAGAGCTAATATTGGAACGAAGTATCTTCCGCCAAATAGAGTGCAGTGACCTGTAGAATACATAGGGGAAGCACAAAATTTGGGAACTTTAAAAAACAAATTACCATGAGTAATACGCTCTAGGAAAACTGTTGGCATTCAAAACGGCTTTCAGTCGTCTCTAGATGGTTAGCTGTGGGTCCTCTGAGGTTTTCAATCGCATCTCATACAGCTCTTCATGCAAAACAATAACCAGTTCAGATAACAATGATGGAGGTGGATAGAGACAGCGCACCCTTCTCTCCAAAGTAGACCACAAAGGCTCAACAATATTGACATCCGGTGACTGTGGTGGCCAGGGGAGCTGAGACAATTATTGATCCTCGTGCTCACAAAACCAATCCTGGACGATTAGCGTTCTGTTAACAGGAGACCTATTGTCTTGGAACACAGCATCACGATTGGGGAACAAACATTATACCATGGAAGGCACCTGATCGGCCACAATCGTCACACACTCCTTGACAGCAATGCATTGCAAAGTAAGCATGGGGCACGTTGAATGCTACGATATGGCCGCGTAAATCATCACCAAACCCCCGCCATGTTCCACTGACTGGTTTTGGAATTCCAACTCGCTGTGCAGTTCCCTGCTTACGGAGTCCCCTCCGTGTTGTTTTGGTGCCGACAGAGCTCGTGAGTGTGACGTTCGGTACAGCAGTGACTTTTGCATCCGTCACAATCCTCTTCAATAACTGTCTGCCAGGATCACTGAACACACGATTTCGTTCGCGTTGTGACTTAGCCGATGAGGTTCCTCCGCTTTCCCTATACGTGGTACATGTCTTCGACCTGGTGCCTCTTGAAATACCGAGCACTTGGGCTCCGTTGGTTATGGAAGTACCCACCATACGAGCACCAACAATTTGCCCACATTCGAACTCACTCAGCTCCAAATAACACACACTCAACTACACGGAATACTCTTCTGACCACGACTGATAGTCGGAACGTAGGCCTATTGACGACATTATACAGGTGCCGGTCGTGGTCAAATTTGACAGCGCAACCTGCAGGTTAGTAACTGATTTTTATGCTCAAGCAAGCATTTCTCGGGGGTCTTTCCATATTTCCGTCCAGTTCCTGCATATGCGCATGTACACTCCTTGGTGCAGATGCTCTTTGGGAAACATAAGCACGAAAACAATGAAAATTTAGCTTTTGTAAAGCCAAAGATACCAGTTTCTACACAACGTGTCATTATCTCTCAAATATCGTGAGGAAAGACAGTGTTTTATATATACATACAATCAAGTAACATACTTGGCGGCGCAAGTGTTTGTAGCAAGGTTATTAAATTTATTTTATCACCTTCTCAGTTCTCGTCGTTTCCAGAATCAGAATCTTCTACGAAAAATGAACATTATAGCAACGCAATACCAAGCAGTTAAGAAATCCGATGTCTGCGGTCTGTACTCGCAGTACAGCTTTCTTCTTGGAAAACCTATGGTAAAGTATTGTATACAGAGGTTGCACGTCTGGTAGAAACACTATATCAAGAGAAATATCGTTTTAGTATAGTTTGCTACACGAATCTCACAGTGAGATTTGGTTAATCGGAAGAACGAATTAGCGATGACGTTTTGAATATTCTAACTGTCAAGTTCATGTCAGGGCTGAATCCTGCATAAAAATGAAGAAATCTCGTTTTTGGTTTCCTTGCCGTTCGTAGACCTACTTGTCTCCCCAAACATCCACTTGGCGGCTTTCGGGCAAGACAAAGCACGTCTCAAATCCTTCAGGTGAAACGTCATTCAGTCCAACAAAATCAACTGCTGGAATACGGAGAATCTACTGCTTGTCAATTGCATCCAGCTCGCTCGGCGACTATTAGCTGACATTCAAACAAGACGTTACTGTAGACACTAGAAACAGCGTGGTCCGTGACTCGTTAACAAAAGCACTTCTAATTTTACAGTTCCGTCGATATCAGCCACAACTCGAAAGCCATATTTACGCTCCGCTGGCCGCGTTATCTTTCTTGATGTGTCTTACACAAAGCATTAACCGTTTTTAAGGAAATTATACGCTCTGTAATAGCAGACCACTGTTACGAACAAACAATGCACGTGAATAAGGCAAGCGGCTGGGAATTGAATTAGCATAAATTATTTTGGCTGGAAATCGTGGGGGGAGGGGGGAGGGGGGGCAGAGAGGAGGAGGTAGCTCCCAGACTTGTCTTTTTTTTTTTTATTGCTACTGGAAGGGTCCGGCTTGATTACATGCATCATCAACACGCTTTCTATATTTACAGTGTCTAACCAAACAATAAATGATGCATTACGAAAGTGCGCTGTTTGTGAAGTGCATAAGGCTATGGCGACAGAGATGAGCATGTTTCAAAATACATACATCCAATTTGGTCCTTTCCCTTTGTCTCTATATGTACGCATATCGTGTTTAACATACGAAATGAACGTTTAAATTATGCACCGTGCTTCATTACTTGTACATTTAGGGGAGCGGCTATTCATGCGCCTCGCGTGTCACGCCGGCGGACTTTTTTCGTGCCCCGCCCCCACCCCTCCCCTCGGCGCTCGCGGACACGTTTTGTCACATGCAGAGCTCCGCCAATTGTAATCTCCGACGCGCGGAGGATCCCGCCAGCCGGATAAAGAATTCACGCCCACAATTTTTGTCAGAGGCCATGTGCCGCGAGGTTTATTATGCATTCTTTCCGCAATTATTTTTGTTTTTTGCTATGTCGCCGACGGACCCGCACCGTCCGCGGAAAACAAATATCGCCGCACTTTTATACTTTGTCTAAATATTGTGCAAGGCGCTACGCAAACAACGGAGGCTCTTGTATCAACACCTAATAGAAACACGTCTTCCCCTCATTACCATGCTCCGCAGATATTGAAGTCCCGGGGAAAACAAATAGAGGGAAAGCGAAGAATCAATAATGTACAGATTCAGAAATTCTCGTCTGTCGTCACACAGCGGAAAACAAATCTCACAGAAAATGATTACTTCGTTCAAAGAAAGAAACCGAATAGCCCCTTAAGATGACGCGAGATGGTGCTTGAAAAAAGATTCATTACGAGCAAGAATTCGAATTCCAGCATGTTCGTAGGTCCGTATGAAAAATTGAATCAGCAGAGTTAAATCAGTGTGTAAAAGTGTTTCTCTGCATCGGACAGGCAGAAGAATGTCTACATGAAAAAGCAACATCTGCCAGTATATGCCAATGTAACGTCAAGTCGTCACTCGCGCGCACACCGTAGGTAAGCACCATAAACCAGCCTGCAACCGCGCCGGGGCGATTTGATCCGAGTGAAGCTGACCTCATGTTTACACTAAACAACGTAGAAGTCACTGAACAGCGCCGCTTCTAGTGACTTTTTTCTTTACCGTTAAGACTGTAGAGCGAGCAATGACTGGGACGAAACAAAGAGCTATAGATGTAACCGCCAGCAGCACATTATGATACATGACAATTGCTTTACGTAAAACCAAGAGGAATCTTCTTCCAAAGTTTTCTAACACGATCTTCAGCTCAAGTCGTGTCAAACAAATTTGCAATGAAAATATTTTGCCTGAAATTCTGGCTTTATTCAAGGGATAATTTTTCATATTATCCATTATTTCCAGCACACATGCCTGAAAGAAATCCAGCTTCTTACATGAGAAACACACATTTAACTGAAACAAAAAAATGGTTCAAATGGCTCTGAGCACTATGGGACTTAACAGCTGTGGTCATCAGTCCCCTAGAACTTAGAACTACTTAAACCTAACTAACCTAAGGACATCACACACATCCATGCCCGAAGGAGGATCCGAACCTGCGACCGTAGCAGTCGCGCGGTTCCGGACTGCGCGCCTAGAACCGCGAGACCACCGCGGCCGGCAACTGAAACAAAGATCGAAGGAATGGCTACTACGGCTTCTTCTCACAGCATTATAAAATTAAACGCTATTTTTTAATACTGTAAAAAGTAGTCGAGGTAGCTATCGCTTTCGCATCTAAAAACATGTATGAATAGACAGAGAGAGGATTTCCCATCCCACGCCCGGGTTCCTGGGTTCGATTCCCGGCGGGGTCACGGATTTTCTCTGCCTCGTGATGGCTGGGTGTTGTGTGATGTGCTTAGGTTAGTTAGGTTTAAGTAGATCTAAGTTCTAGGGGACTGATGACCATAGATGTTAAGCCCCATAGTGCTCAGAGCCATTTGAACCATTTGAACCAACTGTCGATGGTCTCTGTCCGTCAATAGACGAGGTCAGCCTACACGTTTTGTGTTGAACGTTTCCCTTCACGTTTCCACTTCACTATCACATCGGAAACAGTGGACCTAGGATGTTTAGGAGTGTCGAAATCTCGCATACAGACGTATGACGTAAGTGACATCCAATCACCTGACCACGTTCGAAGTTCGTGAGTTCCGCGCGAGTGCCCCATTCTGCTCTCTCACGATGTCTAATGATTACTGAGGTCACTGATATGGAGTACCTGGCAATAGGTGGCAGCACAATGTACCTAATATGAAAAACGTATGTTTTGGTAGTGTCCGGATACTTTTGATCACAACTGCCGTTTGGTCACTTCGCGGCAACTTCCTATGTGCGATATACTGCTCTACTTTGTTTCTTCTCTTAGTTGTCTACGCCCTGAACTTGCTTTGGACCATTTCCCACCGATTGCTGCTCTCTTGGAGAACGCGGCGTTGACTCCACCAGCGAGGTGACCCGCCAGCCTTCGCGAGCGGCCGCGCTAACTTTAGCGCGGCCGTGGTATAGACTGCAGTAACACAATTATCCCCTATCCCGTTCCACGAAACGCGGCTCACGAACGAGTGTGCCTCCACCGTAAACTGTTACAGCTGGTCGCGCCCCTACGCACACTAGCGAAGCTCGCGACACGGAGAAGGCAGGCCGACGTTAATTTCAGCATTAACAGAAGACGCTAGGCGCACACAGTATCTTTCTACGAAATTCTACTTACATGTTTTTAAGTTAAGGCTAGTGTTATCCAATCTCTGAATGTTTCCTACGTGAGAAAAATGCACGTGTCTTCTCACAGTCTGGGTGAAGCACGAGACAATTAATTAGCCGACAACACAAGTTACTTCAAAGTCATGCCTCGAGTTAGAGCAACTGCATTTATTAACAAAAAATATTATAATGGCTGCGGATGTTACAAGCTGTTCGTTGTTTCTTCTAGTTCCGTCAGTATGAGCAATATCAGGACGGAGAGTTTAATTCGTATCAAATTTTATTCATTATCATCAGGTTCCTCTTTTCTCCTTCTTCTTCTTCTTCTTCTTCTTCTTCTTCTTCTCAGCGTTAATCCCGTGTAGTACGGAGTCCTCTGAACACAATAAAAAACAATTTAACTTTTCTTTTAATTTTGAGGCCGGATGCCCTTCCTATGGCCGAAATATTATTTAGTAATGAGTATTTTTCATATTTCGTCGGCTTGACTGAGTAATGCTGTGCTTAGTGGTATACATCCGAGTCATTGGTGCCTTGATAAGTGCTCTACAGTTCTCGCGGACAAAGTCCTCTGCTCTTCCGGTTGGAGCGAAGCTGCAACATGTTACAGATAGCTGCGAGAATCTGCTATTGGTAACACCTTTGGAGTGGGCGCAATTTGGCCCTTTAGCAAGTATCGTCACAATATCCTCACTCAGATGTTTGTCGGTGAGATCATTTACAACTTCATCCATCTTGTCTTGGATTATTGCGCAACAATCGAGTTTTGCTTTCTGTTGCGCACACGTTTCCAAGTGCATCGATTCCGCTCCCGATCTTGTCCAATTGTCAACCAATTTTCAAGAATCTGCAGAGTGTGTGGCCAACATGTAAAGACGAAGTGACGTCCAGAGTTCGACCGGTGTCACGAATTCTCTCTCATACTAGTGCCAGACTTGCACAGCATGTTACCCTACTGGACGATGGTGTGTTAATATGTTGTTTGATTTTGATGAACGTAGGCAGAACTTGTTCATCTCGACGCCTTGTCAGAAAGTTCAGCGTGGTTTGAGTCCAGACAGCGAGTACATACAACAAAACTCTCAGCACCTGAAAAGCAACTGGGTTGGTCGTGGAAATATTGTAAAAAAAAACCAATTATTATTTAGTAACTCGGGTATTTGCTTCTTCCAATAATCTAACTAGGATGACGTATCCTCTGGACACGATCGTCGGAGCATTGTTGTAATATTAATAGGTACCTCTCCGGGAACATCGCCTTGTCGAAACACTAACAATGCGGACGAGAGACTTGTGTGTTCGTGTGAAGCTGAGGACTATGCCGGTTGTAGTGCAGCTACTGGCACGGTCTCCCATGCCGAATAGGCCTTAGTGGATGAAACGGACAAATAGCGTCCCACAACATCACATCTCTTCCATTCCCACCGTCATTCCCCAATTACCGAGGTACCCAACTCAAGGTGTGATGCGATACTTGCCGAGGGAGATGTGCCTGAACGGAGCCTCGGGGATACCAGGCGATCTCCCTCAGTAATTAGTTTTGCACCGCGTGGGGCTCCGTGGTATCGACCTAATATATCCGTAATTCTCGTGGAACCAAATTGGAGAAAACAGAACAAAACAAAAACTGAGGGATTGTGCGAGACCTCAAAAATTCAAGCATTGGGGTTGCATCCGATGGAAGCTGTTTCCGTAACGGCATTGGGCAATATATCAGTCTAACAAGTGGAAATCGTCACTGAGAATTTGAACCAGATCAAGATCAAATCTGTTTCTGGGGCACAGAGAACGAAAACGTCTAAGAGAACAAATAGAAAAGGAAGCCAAAGAATGGCTTGCTAAGAAGAAATGTAGGGAATGAAAAGGTCTTGAACCTAAAACATCAAAAAGAAGTTTTTCTCAACTGAAGGAGGCAAACAGACATGTTCTACCTGCAAGATAAGGAACGAGAGAACAAGAGAGAAACAGACGTATAGTACTGTAATGTTGGTTTTCAGGATGGCGGTTATCCAAGATATCCACTATCAACATCTCATCAGAGCAGGTGTGGCTTGTTCAGATGGCTCCCCTTGACAAAGCTGGAAGAGGGGGGGGGGGGGCGGTAGGTCCCAAATTCAGCAGGTTATATCTGGACAAAGGTGTTCTCGTCATCGTCTGTGAGGTGATGGGAACAGTGGATAGCCTTAAGGAGATGGTGTCCAAGATATGGCCGTGGGAAGAGGCGAAGCTGCTGATCAAGGCAGCACAGGGACTATTCAAGACAGCGAAGATATCAATCCGAGCACCTAAATTACGTAAGGATGTACCTCAAAAGATCCTGGTCAACAAATAATAGGATCAGAACCAGAAAGTCTCAACACATGACAGGAGGGTAATCAATTAAATGGTTGCATCGGAAGGCCAAACCGACGCAGTGAAGATGGTGAAAAATCTCTGAGGGCAAAGCGAGAGTAGGACCTGAAACTGTACTTAGAATTCTCGCAGGTTACTGTCACGATAATCACAGACATCGGAATGCATCATTGCGCCAAGCTGGCAGCTTCAACTGTTGCAGATAAACACGATAAGGAAGCAACTGGCGCCCTGAGTCGCTTTCTGGAAAGATAGGAGGCGGACATGGCCCTGAGCCAGGAACCCTATTTATATGAAGGGGGTGTTTCAAGCCTCGGAGGATCTGGAGGTAAGCTAAATTCTAGAAATATAAAAACCCACAGAACATGCATTTTTTGTTAAGATTGGGGTTTCATTCATAGTGGTGGCGAACTTCTGTCCTAGGGACTCAGTGAACTTCATGATGAAACAGCATGAGGAAGGGAAAACAAGGAAATTCGTACTGGTCTCAGCTTACCTTCCTTACGAACAGTTCTCTCCTTCCCACGAAATGAGGAGACTGATGCACATCTGTTCACAGCTTAAAGAACAACTGTTGGTTGGTTCTGATACCAATGCCCACAGCCCTGTGGGGGAGAACAGCTGCACCAACAGCAGAGGCGAGCGCCTATTGGAATACCTATTGAAGAGTAATTTCGAGAACTTGAATGGAAGTAAGGAACCTACCTTTAGGAATACAAGAAGAGAAGTCTTAACTGACAAAGCTTTTGGGTCCTTTCTTATCTGACCACATACATGTGTCACATTTGTGGTTGAAAAGGGTGTTAAACTGATGATGGCCTATAGGAAACCTAGGTAAAAAAGACAGGGGACAGGAAATAATATAAGAAAGAGCCAAACTCAGCAGATTTATAGGAAATGGCAGATGAAGTGACGTCTGCCATTATGGGCTCGTACTTAGAATCACCAAGAAGTGCACAAACAAGAATGTACCTTGATGGAACAACTCTGAATTGCAAAGGAAGCAGGTGAGAAGACTGTTCAACTTTGCAAGAAGGAAGGGGTACTGAGTAATAGATCGGGAGGCCCTTGCCAGATACAGCATTGCGATTAAACAAGCGAAACTATTCTGGAATGTATTCTGTGATGAGGTGGAAGGTACAGCTATACGCACCAGACTTCATAAAATCCTCAGCAGAAAACCAACCAAACCAGTAGGCACTCAAAGGAATGAGAATGCTGAGTATACAAGGATAGCGCGCGAGATGCTGGATGTATCCTTGAAAAAGTAGAAAAAATCTCTACACTTCCAGGAAACTGCTCTCTGCAACATCCTGTGCTAAGTGACTTTTAGCGATACTACCTTCGAATCCAAGGTTACACCTGCAGAAGCACATGACATTAAGACCACCTTATGTAGTTGGATTAGCAGTACGATGAATAGAAGAACTCATCGAAGGGTGAAATACTTTAGGTGACGTGACATTTGCCAAGGATACACAGATGATTTAGTCACAATAATGCTCTGAAAATTTGGTAGTACCGCTAGAACAATGGCACAATGCACATTGAACATTATGCAAATGGTGCAGAAACAAGGATCTAAGGATCAGCCGCAAGAAAACTGTTGTGGTACGAGGTGCATTCAAGTTATAACACCTCCGACTTTTTTCTAACAAAAATGGCTCTGAGCACTATGGGACTCAACTGCTGAGGTCATTAGTCCCCTAGAACTTAGAACTAGTTAAACCTAACTAACCTAAGGACATCACAAACATCCATGCCCGAGGCAGGATTCGAACCTGCGACCGTAGCGGTCTTGCGGTTCCAGACTGCAGCGCCTTTAACCGCACGGCCACTTCGGCCGGCTTTTTTCTAACAAACTAATCATACAAAAACTATGGAACTTGTGTTACTTCTCAATGTAAACTCCCTGCAGTCGTACACATTTTTCACAACGTCGACGTCATGATTCAATAGCCGCTGCGAACACTTGCTGGTTTGACCAACGTAAAATCACTAATGCAATAGTGGCATGACTAGTGAAAGTGTGACCACAGAGAATGTCTTTCATTGTTGGATATATTAACAGAGACTTATATTTTTTTGAGTATGTACACTTTCAATAGCAGCAAATATAAAATACTGATTTAGCATACAAGCGATATTGTTCGTTAGCTGAAGAACATGTAAGTCAGATATATAACAACCAAATAAATATCTTCTGCTCGTTGGTGTCTACTTCAGTTTATTCAGACAACTTTCTGGAGTGATGAGGCAGATAGTAATGTGAAAAATGTCGTTAAAATCTATTCCCATCAATTTTATTTTCAGAAGATACAGTAGCATACTGGGCTTTTCGCCATACGTGGTAGACTGCATTACGAAAGACTTTTTCACGACTGCGCATGCAGGTCCCAGGGTCCCATATTAACCCTCACAATAGCAAGGGAGGGGGCGGTGGTAGTTTATGCCCTTTTTTGAATATTATAACCTAGTCATTTTCTTCACATTTCAAAATTTTGAAAAAATATTGTTTTTAATTAGTTCTTCTAACTGATTCCGTAATAGTTTTAAATTTTTCAGTAAAACTTAACCCAAAAATTTAAGTTTCAGTAGTGGGTATAACTTGTCAAAACGAATGTCATATTCACTTTTTCAGGTTCACGAACCTTCTTACACATTAACATATCTTTAAAAAGTATCTTATGAATAAAAGTCAACGACAACTAACGAAATTTGTATTTCTTTAAACGTTTTGTGGTGGGCATACAGAAACTCTCCTTGGTAGTACACGTTAGGAAAAATGCATTGATGGTGCTAAGATTGTACTGAAAGACATTTTCAGGTTCTGGACACTACTTATAGATCAGTTACTACTTGAAACGCACGTTAATCATAAAAATTAACAGTAATTAATGAAATTCGTTTAATTTTTAATTTTTGTGGTTGACATAAAGTATTCCCCATTGTTAGTAGTACATGTTAAGGAGTATGCGTTGGTATTGCTAGGGTTAAGATAAATCGAGTTACCTGTTGAGGTGTGTGATGGTAATGAGGCAAAGAGAAAATAACAACTGAAACAATTAGTTCTCTGACAGATTTCAATATTTGTTCTTGGAGGAGGATGAGGAGTACACAAGAATAGGGGATACAAATGACCAGATGTAACTCGTCTCAAGAAGGTTTAAAACACATTGTGCTTTTTCCAGGCACAAGTTTCACTTGGTAGGCATTTGATGTGATCAATGTCCTACTGAAGGGTGAGACCTAATTAAAGACAGGCATTTGGGAACGATTTTTTTGTTCTGGCGCAATTCTGCTCTCATTGCGAAAAATTAAAAAAAAATAAAAAATAAAAGAGAGGAACCTCTATTATGGCTGGTAGTTCTAATTTGATTGGGAACAAATGCTGGAAATTTGCAAGTTAATAAATGAGCTCGATTATATTTCGTAGTAAACATTCATCTATATACAGTACTGGCAGGCTGTAGAATCAAATTATTAACTTGATTGATTACAAGCGTAACGGCAGAGAAGTGTAGACAGCCAATGGTCGCGGCGCGGAGCCGAACTCGTTTCAAACTATAGATTGGCTCGCGGGGCGGGCCGCCCGCCTCTGGCCAGCACGGCCTGACCCGACCGAATTTCATACAGCAGCAGCAGCGGCGGCGGCGGCGGCGGCGGCGGCGGCGGCTCCGTGCTGAATAGCGGCACACGGGGGCTACGTGGGGGGCAGGGTGTACACGGACAATAAAAAACTCATTTGCTCAAATATTAATAGTAACATGTGAAATATTGAACGGCGCTCGTCGTGCGCGGTGTGCGGGGGCGGACGCCTCGAGTGGCGCATAATTATTTCAGCGCCGCTTTCTCTGGCCGCTGCATTATATAAGGGCGGCGGTGGCGGCGGCGGCGTCTCGCCGTGCTGCACTTCCTCCAAGTCCAAGGCGGCGGCGGCGCCGGCAGCGGCCGCTGTGGGCAGGCCTACCTACTGTCGGCTGAGGGGGGGGGGGGGGCACCTCACCATATTCGCGTTGATAATCCTCTTTTCCCCAAAATTTTAGAAAAACAATGAGCTCCCGTATCTACACCGACGCACATGTATCCGTATATCTGGACTCGTGATCATCTTTTAACCGTTTCAATTAATGTACACGACACTGCTTGTAGCTCCCTCGGTTAGCGTGTGCAGTTTAGGTTAGCAAGACACAGACTTTTTGTTCACTATTGAATATTTACAGCTGATCGAAAATTTAGTATCTAGAAGCTGAAGCCGAATACCTCTACTATGCATTTGCGCGGTTATTATATTCGAAGGATACAGAAAAGTGAACTATAAAGAAATACTACACCGTCACGTTAGGATGTGAAACGTGCGTTGAAAAACAAGCAAATATTCAACAGTGTTATGACGATGGTGTTGGAACAGTTAAAGACGTATGTCAGTCAAATACAGAAAACTTCCTGGCATATTGAAATTGTGGGCCGTCACGGGACTCGAACCCGGAACCTTGCTTCCGAAGGTAATTGCTCTACCACCTGAGATATTCAGGCATGACCTGCGAACAGCCCTAATAGCTTTACTTCAGCACGTACCTCTCTCCTACCTTCGACATATTTTACAACGCATACATGCAGGAGAAATCTGAAGTTTGGAAGGTAGTTGAACTGCGGGAAGTAAATCTGTGAGTGCGGCTCGTGAGTGGTGCACTGGTAGCCAAGACGGTAAAGCAATTGTCCGTAGAAGACAATGGTTTCGGGTTCAAGTCCCGGTCCGGCGCACAGTTTTAACCAGCCACAAAGTTTCCTATCACCTTACATTCCGCTACAAAGAAAAAATTAATTCTCGAAGCGCCAGAAAGTGCAATAACAGCAATAATGACAAAATTTGGATGAGTTGTACTTACCGACACCGGAAGTCGGCTCTGACACCGTGACGTAATCAGATTGCGCCGTGTGAGTCACAAGTTCATAAACAGAGGTAGAACAGAACACTGACAATATCTCATCTGCTTTTGTATCATTTTTTTCAGAAGCAGGTTGTAGTGGTGGACCTATCTGGTTGTATATATTAACATGCAGCGCTCTAGTTTTCGTGACAGGGAGATTTGCCAGACCCGGATCGACTCAGCGCGGTAGACAGACAGCCGTTAGTTTGGTACACAGGTCACGCTGAATATATTTTTGGGCTGTTTTCCAGGTTCGTTTAAGAAAATTCTGTGATTGTTCCCCATCTCTGCCAGAAAATCTGATACACAAACAGTTAAATTACGATACTGAACAGAATAGAGTTTACAACATTCAGAGACAGATGGTGCTCAAGACTTCTCCGCCTTAGATTAACTGCCAACTGTGGGGACAGATTACAAACACAAAATAACATAAATTTGGCAAATAACAGCGGACTCCGTACGACAGTATAAACTCAAAGAATAAGAGTTTATAGTGGCCCTGATCTGTAGCTTAGCCTGAAATCTAGGTTAAGTTAAAAGAATAATTGCAAATCTCGCTTTAGCCCGTATTTTACACGTACTGGGTTTCGATGAGTGGTTTTTGCTCCCCATTTTGATGACTTCACGGATGGTATTGGCAGGTTCAATTGAGGAAAAATTATATAAAGCACATGCGGTATGCAAGTCACGCTCAGGTCTCGTGTTACACAATTATTTATGTGATGCACCATCTCCACGCTAATATTCAGCTTTACTATCATGTTAGCTACGATTAAGATGACATATATCATCAGATCTCCTTTTCTGTGAAAGCACTGGTAAGAGGAAGGTATTCCGCGCTGAAGGTCAACAACCCAAGAGCATTTGACGACTCTGAAGTTCGTGACGTCATTGCAGCGTTCAGCAATCTGGCTAGGAACAAAGGGTTATGCGCAGTAAGAAAGATTCCAGCGGACAGACAGAAGCGCCACATTGTCACCCGCGGCACGGCAGCGCGGCGCTCATTCTCGAGTCACGGCGAACCGTTAACGGCTCCCAATATACCGTACTCTCACAACGGGGACACCAACAAAGACATGTCAACGAACCGGCCGCTACGCTGACAATATATAACCGGCCGCAGCGAACATCGTAGGCGGCATCTTTCCGGGAGACTGTATGACCACGAATACGGAAGCTGAATCTTTAGAGATTTCACACAATGGCGGCATCAGTCAAATGAAAAGCGCTGTAATAGCAGAGCTGTCCCATAGGGATTACGGCTTTCTTTTGTAAGCGTCGCGTTGGAATATTGCGTCTACAACCCCGTGATTTCTTCGGCGCGTGACATCTTGTCTGAATAGGAAGCAGGACCTTAAGCACACTTTCTGTCAAAAGTTACTCCTTAATCGAGATCATGACAAACTAGAAGCAAAAATCGAAAGTGTCATACAGTAACAAGTACAGATATCTAGTAGAAGTCATCCAGAATTACTAGACGAATAAATGCAAGACAATTACGAACACATCCCGATACATTAGTTATAAGAAAAATCTCTATCTTTGAATGCACAGTGTTTGATTGCGTGGTCGAAGAGCTGTTACTAAGAATTCGATCGATTTGACGTGGACTGGATATTATCAACACTGTTGTTTGATAAGTAATGCAAGAACAGCAGATGCAACCCTGTAAAACACGCCGTTTAACTTTCGACTCAAGGTGACTTCGGACATCCTGTAGTGGTTAGTATATTGCTACGACGTACTTGCCAGGAGTCATCAACTGAAAAATGGCTCGGAGTACTATGGGACTTAACATCTGAGGTCATCAGTCATCAACTGAACAAGATATTACACTCAGTAAGAACTGCAAAAATGATCGTTTGTTTTTCCAAATAGGTGACGTGGAGCGGTGTATAGCAGCTTTGGGACGATGGAGCATCTTCCTGTTGTTCGACGATGCACATTTATTGTAGAGGATAAAGTCTAACGTACTTTGTACTAGATGCCGTGAAATATGAAAAGGATCAGTGTGTTCATTTGGTGTAACACTATCTAGAGTGAGGACGGACTATGTCCAAACACACCGGAATGTTAGAAATTATCGTAGAGCTGTTAACCTCGCATGGCACCTGAAGAAAGGGTGATTGCCAAAAATCTGATTACAATTGTACGGCTAGTTGTCCCAGATACGCTAAGACCTGCTGCTAGCTGTTTATTATGAAGAAACTTCAAAAAGTAAGTTACACATGTCATCTCACGCTAAAACGTTCCGCAACCAGAGTGGCGGATCGTCAGAAGAGAGTACATGTTCTGGGTTTCCTGCAAACACAGTTATGCTTCTGTACGGATAACAGGTGCATCATGGTGTGGGAGGGAAATGGTGCGGCAACTTGAAATATACTACTGGGTTGAAGTAAGCGGGGCGGTACGATTCTTGGAGGCAAAACGTCTAAACTGCGCACAGATTCACCTGAAATTCTGGTGGCGTAAGGGTCAAATGCAATGTCGCGTCAAGCCGTACTAAAATGGTGCCAACAATTTGACCAGGGCCGCACAGTCGTGGCGATGATCGTGAAGAAACGCCTTCGGTACTGACCACATAATGCAATGTCGAGGAACTCAGTCTTAGTAACCGCACATTTTCCGACTATGAGTACGTTCACACAGAGGTCCTCGAATGACTCCGTCGTCAAGGAGCTGATTTCCACCGTCAATAAATTGAACGATTGGTAGAACGTTGCGACCGTTGTTTACAAAGATTTGATGACTACGTACGAAAACTAGTGGCATGTGTCTATAACACTTTGAAGTGCAGTGCAGCTCTCAATCTAAGGTCCTTGGTCTGCCGTAATATCTTACATTTTGAAGTCCACTAGTACCAAATTTACTTATTCTCAGGCTTAGGATCTTCACCTTTTTCTTCTAATTACAGCATCTCCATGATCAGTTAAACTTACTCCAGTCACGGAAATACGTCGTGCACGAATATGTGGTAGCATTGTGGTTACACGTATGACTCAAATAAAACTGAACATGTCTAATTTTCCATTAGATACACGCATGAAATTTAATTACTATTGCGGGTGTAAGAATATAACTGCGGCAGACATTTCATGGAAACTTTTCTTTAGGGAAATATCTACACGAGAAGTGACTAATTCCTGCATACTCCAGATCATGCGTTGCTTGTCGGGGAGACTGCAACTGAAAACTCAGTATCTTAGTACACGCGTTTTAGGAGTCATTCAAAGCTAAAAGTAACAATGCAAGATATTTCTAGTAGATGGAAATGCCGTCGTGAAGATTAGGTAGGAATGAAAACGCTATGTTAAAAACTCCACCATTAAAGGAAAAGTGGTAGCTGCGATGACGCCAACAGCAATGAGATTCAGTACATATGCAGACGGTCAGGCAACATCCGCGGAACGAAGAATGTAAATATTTAAGCGTGAAACGTTCAAGGGGACCGGTAGCCAAAAACAAAGGGCGTTAATTTCTTGCGCGGGCGAGGGAGGACGTCGGCGGCAAGCGGTGTAACTGGCGTGTCGCCGCACTCTTTGGGCAGTAATCAGTGGCTGCCCCTACCCCGGAATATTAACCGTACTCCATTATACATACCGTTCGCAAAAACTGACGAGCGCAGTGAAAAAGACCGCGGGAGACTTGGCGTACGAGCGCCAGCGGACGGCCAGCGCGGTCCGGCCTGTTTAAAAATTCAACACTCGGAAAAAGGACGCGTCATTTAACAATTCCAATCATTATACATTTCCAGTGATTGCGACAAGCGCGCGGCTGGTGAATATAAATTGCCAGAAACGCCCCTTCATTAACCGACGATGGGAACAGACTTACATATATTCATAAATAGCCTTATCCAAAAGCTAGAATTCGTTACACGTCCAGAGTCGACTGAAGGGCCAGAGCCTGTCGACGTCTGCCTTAAGGGGAATATCGACAGGAGGGTAACAAACACACTTTATAAAAGCGGAAACATTAGTATACTGCGACCAGTTGCATTACCACTCACTTAACCCTGACCACACATAATGGACGTTGCGTCATGAGCCCTTACGGCATTGCATCGCGTCTCTTCATTATGAGAAGATCGGCACACTTCGGAACGACGCTGTCACTTTGAAATATAGGAGGGCAACCACAGATTAATATTTATATAAGGCTATGTTAGCCATCTGAGACGAACCATCACTCTGGTGCTCAAAATTGGAGAATCAAACATGGAGCACGTGTTCAAGCGAAGCGTGAAGATAGGGCGACGTGTGATACGAGAGGGTGTCCGTTACACATGCCTTGGCTAGTGCATGAGCAACTAATTCCACAACGCCATTCCCGCTGTTTAAATCCAACTCGACTAATAAAAACAGGAGAGACCCATTTAACTAGAACGACTGTTACTGGCTAATCCTACTAAGCTCACTGATGACACCCGCAGCAGATCCTGAAAACGAAATTCTTCTCAGAGGTTTGTGCGAAACGTAAGGCGTAAAGAAGTTTACTAGAACTACACAGGGACTGCCGTTGCGGTGCACATTCCTCGTGCACGTCAGTGTATCAACCAAACATGAATATATGGAAAAGAGCATTCTAGATTTGTCTATGTGAATCTGCGATTACTTGTTTTACCATGTGTTACTATTATAATCAAATTCAGCATCGACTGGTAGCTAACAACGGTTGATGCGTGTTAAGAAGCAAGCAAGCGATCCCTCTCTTCCATTTTCTTTGTGTTCCGTCAGAGAACCTCACGGATAAGTTTTGGCATCTTTCTTTCTACTTTATGTAGTCTATTCACCTGGTATAATCTACGGAAGCTTGGTAGAATTGGTAAGACGTCGCTTCGGAGACCGTACAGAGGTCGGCGTGTTACATTTAGCGTCAAGAACTATCCCCAGCCGGCAGAAGTCGTCCATCTTGCTTCTGGCGGATGCTAACAAATCGGAGGGGCCGCGAAGAACTGAACGCCGCACGCGCCATGTTGTCATTATCCGCTTGTGCGATTGCTGGAAGAGGCACACGCAAGTCATCAGCGAGAGGCGGCGGGGGTGCAGGAAATAAGCAACGTTGCTACTGCCTCCCGCTGAACACGCCCGCCCTTCAGAAGCTGCGGCGTGTCGAAGGGGCGCCATAAAGTGATTACCGGCGACTCCATTCCAGGAAATGTTACTGCAAGATGGCTCCACTAACCGATCACTGAGCAGGCGTAGTTTGCATGCTGCGTTCTTAAAAGCGTAACTTACAAAGAAGCTGGTCCGACCATGAACAATACACCATACAGCAGCAGCTTCATCGTAGACAAAACAGTAATTCCATGCCAAGGATTGCTCCTGTTCTCTGGAGAGCAGATACACATAATGGAACATACCCACTATTGGCAATGGGCGAAAATGTTCGTTTTTATTATATGAATGCGTGGTCCGAAAGAACAGACAACATGCATTAATAAAATTAATTCGCCTAGATGGAGAGTAGATCTATCTTCGTGAGGATGGACAAGTACGTCCGACCTCCTGCGGGAATCTTAAGAGTAATAACCAGTGAGTAAACTGGACAGGGCCTGTGGATGGGTGGCGCTCGGTGGGAATGTGGAACGGCTATGAGGGGCACCGAGATAGTGCGCGCACTTGCGGTAACGGAGGGCGCAGTGGCTAATGCAACTGCCTAGTAAGCTGGGTTCGAATCTCTGTCCGGTATACATTTTCACTCGTTGCCGCTAATTCCGCCTAATGTCCCGATGCAGCTGACATCAGTAATCCCTTTCCTTTCTCCCCGCCTCCACCTTCAATTTATATATAATGTTCGTATTTGGTGCAGAATCGAAGGAGCTGTGATTCCTACTCCTTAATTATTTTGCAGTAGCGTCGCCTTACCTTAGTAATATTTAGTCACATATACACTGAGTTTTTTTTACATTTATTTTATCAGTTCCAAAACTGTGCATAAAAAATTCCCTCATCATATTTGTATATTTAGTCATCATTTCCACAAAGATTAACAAATGGTTCAAATAGCTCTGAGCACTATGGGACTTAACTGCTGAGGTCATCCCCTAGAACTTAGAACTACTTAATCCTAACTAACCTAAGGACATCACACATATCCATGCCTGAGGCAGGATTCGAACCTGCGACCGTAGCGGTCGCGCGGTTCCAGACTGTAGCGCCTAGAGCCGCTCGGCCACTCCGGCCGGCCCCTATTTTACAACAAATACGCAGTCACGACAAGAAAATGGTGATCCGGTAAAAGCAGACCTCTTATAAAGCGTGCAGTTATTTATCATTTGTGTAGTTTATGACTAATTACACAGCCAAAAGTACACCTCAAGGCAGAATTAGCAACAGAAGACAGAAGTGGCGTTCCACCTCCACATCAAAGAGTTAATTTACCTACATTCTTGTTGCTTAACAGAATATGTTGCTTCCAAGTTTTGTGAGCCTTATATCGTTCCGAGTTCCTGTTCATAACAATGTCCACAATTTACCAACCTCGTGACTTAAATTTTTGTTAAGTCAACGACAGACGTTTCACCAGTTAACTGCCCGAAACAAATACTAAAATGAGGCGCTAGGAGAACTTCGGGCCGGCCGCGGTGGTCTAGCGGTTCTAGGCGCGCAGTCCGGAATCGCGCGACTGCTACGGTCGCAGGTTCGAATCCTGCCTCGGGCATGGATGTGTGTGATGTCCTTAGGTTAGTTAGGTTTAAGTAGTGCTAAGTTCTAGGGGACTGATGACCACAGTAGTTAAGTCCCATAGTGCTCAGAGCCATTTGAACCATTTGAGAACTTCGGCTGAAGAATCCAACAAAACGGTTTAAGTATACGAGAACAGCGAAAAAAAGTAAGGTGGAAGGCGGGATCTATTAGATTAAGAGGTGGAGCGTTACATACACTGCAATCTGATGCTTGTCATCTATAGCTGATGTCCTACTTGCTCGATGCCTGGCTGCAGCGTTTGTTACCAACTACATAGGAAATGGCGTAATTTATAAAAATGGTTCAAATGGCTCTGAGCACTATGGGACTCAACTGCTGAGGTCATTAGTCCCCTAGAACTTAGAACTAGTTAAACCTAACTAACCTAAGGACATCACAAACATCCATGCCCGAGGCAGGATTCGAACCTGCGACCGTAGCGGTCTTGCGGTTCCAGACTGCAGCGCTTTTAACCGCACGGCCACTTCGGCCGGCTCGTAATTTATAATCTCTGCTATCTGTAGCACAGATGCTATCTGAGGTTCAGAAAATGTACTGCGCTAGCTGAATTGGGGTTTGCATTACAATTCTGCTGTTATAGTAAGTGAAGTGTAAATTATGTTGCTGATCTGTTTCCACGATTCCTACCGCAGCCTGGATCCTGCCCATATTCTTTTGCGTGGGGATCTAGGTTTCAGATCCATGGTTTTGTAAAATTTCGTCTGTTTTCCGTTGTCTTTTTGTTCAGCGTATTTCTAATTGTACCACAGAAAGCGTTAAATTTTAGAATCTAGTTGTCAATTTCATTGTCTAAATTCCGTCCTACGTCACAGCCGAAATACTGAAAGCGGGTTCTTTGTTCCAGTACTACATTATTTATTAGAAATTAAGATCTCGTTTTGTTTCTTCACACAAAAATTCCTGTTTCTGTTTGTATTATTATTATTATTATATTGCTTTTATTCGAAAGTTTTTCAGTGAAAATGTACGAAATGCAACCTTATATATTGGCCATGTCATCCCGAGTCGAAAATGAAAGGAAAAGGAAAAGAATACATCAGTTAAAAGTTGATACGGTAACATTCCACGGCACTTCAACTATATCTACATACGTTAAACGCAGCAAATTTTGTGAGTGTAGTGTGCAAAGTTTTAACTTACTGTTCCAACGAAAGGAGAGAAAGCAAGTATTTAGCCGTACCAGTGTAAGCGATGCAGGGCAGAAACAGGCGACAAACGAGGGGAAACGTGAATGGGAGAGGGGGAGAGAGAGAGAGAGAGAGAGAGAGAGAGAGAGAGAGAGAGAGAGAGAGAGAGAGTTTACTAGCGCAGAGCGTGCAGCCAGGGGGCCGCTGCCAATTCTCGAGCAATTGGAGCACTGCTCGTGGCCCCGGCCACCTCCCATTTCCTTCCATTTCCGCCCGCTCACGAAACGTGGGAGATACGTCATATCCGAGCATTCGCAGGTTAAGAACACGACGACTAGCTTGGCCTTTACCAAAGGAGGGTAGCTTCAAGCCCAATGCACATCATCATACGCTTCAAACATATCCACAACACACCAAGTCTAGTCAAGTTTGAACATGTGCCAGAAGTGGGACTTAACGAATGTATGTTCAAAATAGTACGAAATGTGCTCACCGGGTATGTTACCCTGTATGTACACCAAAACACACAGTGAGGTAAAAATTAAGTATCATAAAAAGGCAGTGATCTCTCATACTAGTACACCACATGTTTTGTACTCTCTTCGGCTGGAGCTGTTTACTAACAGCATCTATAGCTGATGTCCTACTTGCTCGATGCCTGGCTGCAGCGTTTGTTACCAACTACATAGGAAATGGCGTAATTTATAATCTCTGCTATCTGGAATTTCAAATAGCTGAAAAAAAACGGCAATTTACGTGTTCATTACTCCGTCTGAAATTCGAATGTATTCAATGTGTTAGACAACCAGACAAACCCATTAAAGCATACCAGAAAGGTATTTGAAAATTTCTGGAGAATAAGTACATTGATCTTCGAAGTTTTCCCAGCACCATTTTTTTTTAAAGTTACTGTACTACTAAGGCTGCCCCAGTCCTCATACCTACGTGTGACAAGCAACGATTTTCTATACTCTGTCCGCCTCAGTAGCGTAGCGGAAGTGTTACCGCCTATCACGCAAGGGGCCTGGGTTAGATTCCCGGCAGGGATCGGGGTGTTGTGTGTCCATCATCGTTTTCATCTGTTTCGCAAGTCGCCGAAGTGGCGTGAAGTAAAATAGTCTTGCAATACGGCGGCCGAACTCCCTGAACGGGGCCTCCCGGCCAACAATGCCATACGGTCATTTCATTTCTATACCTTCACGCTCCGCCAAATATCAGTGCTTGTAGCACCTACAAAGACAGCCGGTCCAACTGACGAAATATTTCCTCAAATATACAACTGCTAATATGATTGGACAACGGGAAAACTGTCGATAGGTCTTGAGAAGACGGGTAATTCTAGCCTACAGCAGAGATACAGATAATAGGTGCTCTTCTCAAATAAGAGCTTCTTCAGCTCGTATATTATAATCTTGTATGAACTTCATTGTCACTATCGTGCGAATACACAACTTCTAACAAGAGATATAATTTTGCCGGAGAATTCTCGGTAGTGCCATGAGACGCAGTCACTAACAGATCCACTTTTTAAGAGTATCAATGCGTATTGTGAGGTACCTGCGACTACAGAAAAGCTTGAGGTTCTTGACATGTGGGAC
The DNA here is from genome assembly GCF_021461395.2 of Schistocerca americana. NCBI lineage: Eukaryota > Metazoa > Arthropoda > Insecta > Orthoptera > Acrididae > Schistocerca > Schistocerca americana. Next base: position 688,806,000 of record NC_060122.1, read on the forward strand.
GTGACGTGTTTACATGCCTGGATATATGTGTAATTATAAACAACGTGTAATACATCCATCTCAGGAAAGTTATATGAAAAAGTACGAATTAGAAAGAAATCAACGATTTACAAGTTCGATGATGTCTACGACTTTTAATTTCAGCGCTGCACGTATTGCAGAAAGAAAATACGGCAGGCAAACTTGCTTGACAATGAATCCAGACTTCAGAACAACCGTCACTACTGGGCAGAAATAACCTCACACAATAAGAATTCTTTCACGTGTCAGACACTACTGGAATAATCAGTCACTGTTCTTTTAATATCAGGTAAGATAATTACGTAATGCACGTAAACCTTACTAATAAAGAAGAAACACGAAAACGTGAAAGATAAGAGGTCTAATTTTCTAGACCGATCAACGATATTGCCATTTACAAATATTTTCATGATAGAATAAATAAACGTGTGTGGCCTAGACGCAACAGTTGACGTCAATGACGGCAAAAGGCAATCTTGACGGACGTGACTTTTATTGCCGTTATGTTTCGTACCCAGGTAACACAGGAAGAAAAGCTGTTGGTCATTAACGATAACAGCTGCCGACAAGTAGTACGTGGCGTAGTAGAAAATCTCAGAATGATTTTTCCTGTGTCAAGTGTCGGATGTGGCACACTTGCGTGGCTTTTTTGGTCACCGGATACTGGAGTGTAATTACGGAGAGGCGGCTACGAGTAGGCGCATGTAGTCGTGCTTCAGCTGTGCGGGGTGGCAGCTGCAGGCCTCTCGCACCTGCCGCTCGCCCGTATGTGCCGTGGAAGCGCCAGACAACGGAACACTCTGATTTCCCAAATATCAGCTACCTTAGCAGGCAAACGCGCTGACATCCGCTTCCTGTTTGAAGTTGTTGACCGAGGATCCCTCACCAGGCGCTAAGTCTAAAACGGAGCTCAACAAGGCAGAAAGTCGCTGAGAACACTCGCGAACTTCGCGTGAATACCAAAATGGTTGGTAGGGTTCTATTAATGCAACCTAGAATACAGTTCCAGCGTTTGAGGTCTTATCAAGTAGGCACGTCAGAAGACGTCGAACGAATGCTGAGACGCGATGCTAGGGTCGTTAACAGACTGATATAGTCCATATCAAAGTATAACGAGACGCAATACGATACGAAATGGTAATCTCTGGAAGAAATGTAACGCTCTTCTCACGAAACCCTGCTGGATAAATTTAGAGAAAATGCCTCACTGAAGAAGCCAAAATTGAATTTTCCAGAGTGAACTGCAATGCAGTTGTGCATCTGTCTTGTTATTCGAGCTGTCTGCTGCTAACTCTGAAAAAGTCTGTTTTCTTCCAACGACTGCCGGTGTACAAGTTAAGTTTCACAGATGATTGTTTAGATCACCTGCTAATCCAAGTGCGTCAAAAGCACCAATTACGAACCAACCGATAATTTTTTTTCTTTTCGAGTTTGGTAAATTAGTTTTAGGTATCGTTTCATAACAAGAACACATTTGACACATATGGGATGCATTTTTTTCAGATTTTCACTGCTCAGCGCTCTGACAATGACATACTTTCTCCATACATTAGTTAAAGCTTGCAAGACGTGATAAATCCGGCCTTTAATAAGTTACTATGTAAAGCATTCAAATCATCTGATGATAACTTTATAAGAAGTTGAAACCGATTATGCGATTATGACACCATTTGTGTGGCTGGAGGTTCGTAAAATACAATAAAGGAATTTTGCTCTTGCTTGTGTCTGCTGTACTACAGAGTATGATGCATATATTTGTATACTAATGCGTAGCCTCTCTTATTATTCTCAATTTAGTAGCCAAAATATAAAATACTGAATCTAATACTTCCTTTATCTCCGTGATGCAGAGTTCAGAAAACGTATTTTAAATATGAATAAAACTGTTGGAGAGAAAGGGGTAAAACGAATGCAAATCATTGTCAGAAATGAAAAAAAAAACCAACTAAAAGTGACATGAAATCCCAGGAGCGACTGAGGTTTGCATTCCAAAGCTTTGTATCTGTAGCCCGACGCTCTCTTAGCCACCAAACCACGTGTTGTATCAGGAGAGTCTTAATTTTGAACTGTCGCAGCAGTAATGTTGAAATTGCTAGGCAAAGCTACGGTCCATTGGAATAAATTACTGTTAGATCGGATCATTTTAGAGCTAAATAATAAATGTTTGGAGGCGAATAATAAACACAGTTTTAAAAAAAATAGTGTTCGCTGTATGCTTTAATCTGACGATGAAATACCAAGTCCTCGCGCAGTTGTAATATAATGGAGCTATAAATACCCACGTCAACACCCTCGCCCCCTTTCCTACTCCCTCTGCCCTCCAAATCTGCTGACTGGTAATCCCACTGTAGTATCACGTTCACATGTTTTGGTGACAGTGAGGTGCACTGCAACCCATGTACGGGAAAGAAACGTGGAGTGTGCGGTGTTGAGACTTAAGCTGTAGCGGCGACAGCGGCGGTGTCACGGCGCAGAGCGCCAGACGCCTGGGCCACGCCGCGGCCGGATTGTTCCTAATAACAGAGCGGCTCCTCTGGCCGGCGCGCCGGCCATTACGAGAAATGAACAACGACCCGCAGATGTTCCGGTAAAACACCTATATCATTAGGCCGGCCCTCGGAACTAAATTGACTGCGGCTGGTGCGCACCTTACAAAACAACATTCGGAACGCGGCGAATGCGCAGGCACGCAGGGGTGCGCCGTGTCGCTACAGCTCGCAGCCAAAAAGAAGTCCCTACAATTGCAACGCGACCGCCATTTGAAAACAGCCGTACCGAAGTCGCCGTCAAGTTCAACGATCGTTTAAGAATAGCTGGAGGACAAGAAAAAAAGACGCCGAGTTCCATGTACACGCAAAGCAAGCACGTCGCCCATGCTCGGTAACACCTGCCAGTAAAACTTTTATAGAAAATCTAATCTTGTTAACAATCATCATCATCATTATCATCATCAACAACAACAACAACAACAACAATCTCATATTCACAGTCGAATAAAGACCACCTCCAGACTCTTCCATGCAATGCTGTCTTCAACAAGAAGCATCCATGTGCTTCTGGATCTTTCGTGAACTTCCACTACCGGCCTTACAATGGGTCGTCGTCTCAGACTTTTCTTATCTGTTGGACTGCCTCGGACCACCTACTATCCATCCGCCTGGCTATACGTCCTACATACCTCCACATCGCTTTCATTGCGGAGATACTATGTCTTCCTGATCAGTCTGCACCTTTTATACTTTTGTTTCCTTTCCTGTCTGTCATAATTCTCTACATGCGCCTCTCCATTACTAGCTAAGTAGCCCTCAGTTTCTGAATAGTCAATGGTCAATACTACTAATACACACTTCTCTCTTCAGAAAAACTTAGGAAGCTTTCCTGTGAAAATTATTTAGTTTCGCTAAGCCACTCCGGCTCATCTTTATTGTGACGTGTTTTTCCTTTTCTCTCCATCCGATCGTAGTCTTTAATGGCCCTAAATATCACAACTCAACAACTGTCTCTCTGATTTCATTGTAGAATTGTACTACTTTCTTTTCGATGGGTTGGTTACAGATTATTTTAGTTTTATACTCAACGATTTTAAAGCTTAATTTGAAATATGTTCTTCCGTTCGTTGTTGAAATTTATCTGCACTAGAAGGAAACAGTTCAATGTCTTCAGCAAAACTTTGTTTCACTAAAACGTATTCTTCCGTTGTTTATCCAATTCAAGGATCTGAAAATTTCATCTATGACTGCTGGGAACTTTTTAGGTGATATCAAATCTTCCTGCCTGCTTCATGTATCAGTCACTATGGCTGGAGACGGAATACACTGATTTTGAAACTATCCCGAACAATGAACACCGCAGATGGCGACGGAAAGCACGAAATATTTCGTCCTTGAACTGTCGATCCTCAAGCGGCAATCCAAAACTCGACGAGTTAGCAGTCATACAGTGATAGTTCCTCGACTTCCGTTATAAGCAAGTACGTTTAAATATTTCATTAAAATCATTCCAACGAGAAGACAAACAAGTTTGCTGGAAATATGCGGAGGCAAGACAGTCGCAGATTGGCGACTAACCTAGCTGGAATGAAACTGAAAGGCTCTCAAACGCCATTAGGTCAATGTCGATCGCAAAACACATTTTGAATTACAACGAAAATATTCTTTGACAGCAGAGCTATTCAACCTATCTCATCTGATGCTACAGACGATGACGTTACAGCAGTCTGCACAAGCGGATAGAGTAGTGCTCAATAAGAACACGAAATACCCTCCGCCACACATCGTAAATAGCTTGCGGAGTGTACATGTAGATGCATCGGGTTGAACAAAAATATGGAAACAATGCGAGAAACGCATGCTGGAACATAAATTCGATGCAAGCCAAGCCTGCAGGTTTTGCTGTTGTATTTGACCACGAAATGGTCAGAACAGTGTTCTGTGTAGTTGTGGGTGCATAATGTCGGTACTAAGTGAATTCGAAAGTGGGAAAATATTTAGCGCTCGTGTGGTCGGTCGGGTGCTTCCGTAGCCTAGGTACCCGAAATAGTGGATGTTTCACTAGGCAAACGTACAGCGAAAGCGGAGAAACGTTATACGCTAAGTCACATCTCGGACGAAATTGTATGTCAAGTGATCGTGACAGTCAGTCATTGAAAAAGATTGTGAGGAAAAATAAGAGGACTACAGCTGCAAAAGTCACTGCAGAACTGAATGTCGTGGACCTTGTCAGCACCAAAACAACATGAAGGGAGACATGTCAGGGTACTGCAGGAGGAGCTCGAATTCCAAAACCACTCGTCAATGAAGCATATGTCCATAACCGGAAAACGTGCTGCCGAAGCCATAAAACCTGGACTACGGAGCCCTGTTTCACACTTTTTCCAACTACTGGCCGATTTTTCGTCGCAAAAGTGAAACACGGCGGGGCTTCGGCGATGATCTGGCCAGTCGTACAGAGGTATTCCATTGGCCCCCTGGATACTTTGCAAGGTCACATTGTGGCCAAGGATTATGTGATCATTTTGACTGATTAGGTCCATCCCATTGTACAATGTTCGTTCCCCAATGGTGATCCTGTGTTCCAAGACGACACGGCCCCTGTTCACATGCTAGCTTCGTCCAGGACTGGTTGTGTGAGCACGAAGATGAATTGTCTCTTATCTCTGGCCACCACACTCCCCAACTCTCAGTGCTATTAAGCGTTTGTGGTTTACTTTGGAGAGAAGTGCGGCGTGCTCAGTATCCACTTTCGTTATCGTTGCCTACATTTGCCACTATCACGCTGGAAGAGTGGTATAAGATTCCCCTGAAAAACATGCAGGACCCGTTCCTACCCATTCCGAGACGACTAGAGGTGCTTTGAATTCCAACAGATGGCCTACACCGTATTAAACGGAATTTTACATATTCAGTGTGACACATTGGTAAACATCATGGGGGTACGAGAGCGCAGAATGACTGAATAGCATATTTCCGTCAAATTCTATGGGGCCATGTAGGTCAACTACGTAAATGAAAGAAAGATGACGAGAAAATTGAAAATTTAAAAATAAAAATACTACATATTTAAAAAATTAAAACGAAAGACACGAAACTGCTTTTTCTTATGCACTTGCAATAATTACCAGGTCGATCACTGAAGCCTAGAAAAGCTTACGAGATCGCTGTCAAAACTGGTATCCAAATCTTTTCTGAGCTGACACAGTATACGTACTCCAAAGAAGCAGATGTGGAATTCCTCATTACGAGACCTGGCAATATTACTTTGGTTCAACACCCCAAATAATTGGGAGAAAAATCGGGAATTCTGGCAATGATACAGTAAACATAAAAAGCCGTCCAGGACAATTGCCTGAAGCCCTCGCATGTGTAACACCAAAGCCGAACAGTCGATCTCCAAAGCTGAAACACGATTATTAACCACCCATATCATCGAGAAAATAGAACGATAGACAACGCGTAAAATATTCGCGTCTGTAATTCAAGATCGTGCCTGGGTGCGCAAAAGTACACAAGAATAACTGTATTACATGACCTAACGATGTTACTCCACTGACCACAGAAAGACTTCTACAATTTTATGGAACATACAACACGAATGGAATAACAATTAACTAAGAAAATATTCCAGATCACAAATTGATCCTGAAAATCCACAGAACAACGGCTATCCAAAACCCAAGAAAATAGCTCATAGCCCACTGATACGTGCCCGGACGACATACTGAGAGTTAGAAACTCGAAGTTCACGTTCAAATGACTAACAGAAAGGAGTTACATCAAAAAAACACATGGGCGCTAGAAAGACGACAGCCCAAAGTGTAGAGTGATAAAGTTTTGGGACGATAAGAAGACCAATAAGACTAAACCTGATTAATGCTTCTACGTGCTCTACATACGGCCAAAGGAATTATTATTAATCATAATAACAATACTAATAATAATAAATATTTTCCAGCACAAAAACGGAACAGTGCAACGCTTCAAGTACCGTGAGGAATTCTCGTTCACCCAAAAAGTTTCTGTTCCACTTGAAGTCTTTCAATGAAAACAGTAGAACATTGCACGCCTTTCGGGAAAAGGTTTAAAGAAGTGTTTTCCAAGCACACAAAGTGACTGTGGCAGTTCCTTTTTAACAAATGCCCTGTGGAAGAGTACTTTAGCAGAATTTCGAAGTGTCTGAAAAACTGTCTGCACGAAGTTCGCGAACTGATACCAAAGATTGTTATGACTGACCTTTTTTTTTTTTTTTTTTTTTTTTTTTTTTTTTTTTTTTTTTTTTTTTTTTTTTAAGGCTAAGCCTGTTCTTTACGAATGCACAGAATTGCCCTGGTGTCTAACGCCTGGCAGTCATCTTCGAAAAATCGCACTTCTATAGCAGTACTCGCGCATGCAGGAGCGTCCTATGGAAACAACAGTATATCACGCAAGGAACCCATTCTATCATTTGTTACAAGTGAAATGTTGATGTGCACAAATGTATCGCCGGACCTGTCCGTCTGCGTTTAAGAGCGGAGCACACAGAAAGATGCACGTCAAGTAAGAGACGCAGTCACAGCACCCGTAGGAATACAATGAACAACAAATCTGAACAGTGAGGCTCTCAACCGGAAGAAAACTCACTCTTGCCAGTTGGTAAGACGTGTCTACTTCTACGAGCCTGGCGGTGCTGCGGGGAACCCCCGGCGGGAAGATGGCGACTGCAGGTAATTGGGCGCGAGAATTAGCGCCGCAGCGCCTCCAGAAACTCATCTCCCCGCCGCTCGCTAAATTTCATTTCCAGTCGCTTTTGCGTCATTGACAGCGCCGACCAATCGCGAGCAAGCTGGCGCCCCACTGCAGGGGGGCCGATCTGCCGAGAATATTTCTGGTTGGGTGCGAAAATCATCTTTCACTTACTGACCCCGCCGGCTGTCGCCCCGTCTTTAACATCATTGGGTGAGACGGAGGGCGCGCGCCCCAGTCGCCGCGAGGGATGTCACCTCTCCGATAAAGCCCGCGCAAGATGGTGGCGAGCCTGCTTCCGCCGAGACAACCCGAAGGCGACGCATTCCTTGCGAAAATGCGAAGAAAATTTCTCGGCTTGGCACAGAGATGGTGTCGATACCATCGAAATTTTGTCTTTGGCTTATCGATGTATGTATCATAATAAAGTAGGTGTCAACATGTGCACAACAGACTGAAGTTTTCAAGCCGTTGCGAGTATTCCATGGAATAGCGGAATTGCTGCTGTATGATGTCTACTTACTATTTCGGCAGAATACCATGCAACGACTCAGTCGCAAAATTCGCTTGGTGTATAGCCAAAATACTGAAGCAAGCAGTTCCTATCACCCGCCTGCAATGTCGAAAACTCACGAAATCTGCGCAGTAACTCTGTTTACCCGCCATTGTAAATTTAAATGAATACACTGGATAAAAATCTTTATTTTGTGAACTTTATCGACGACAGAAATTCATAGCCGGTAGACGTTTATAAGAAAGCTGCCGTTAAATTTTCGAGGCCTAGAAAATGGGGCAGCTACATTGATTCCTGTACTTCACTTGAAGATCGGAATTCTGGAAAGGTAACCACGGGTTGAAATAAAGTAAAAGTGCATAATGTGGTACTGAAACGAGATCGACTAATGATGAATGAAAGCGCTGATGGCGTAGCCATACCAAAAGAAAGAATGCGACCCATTTTTTCATAAAGAAATACCTATGAGAAAGCTTCAGGCTTTATGTTCGCTGCATTTTATGAAAGTTGATCAAAAAGTTTTCAGTAATGTTTGGGACATTTCAAGAAGTATTCAACAGAGCATTTTGCGCCACTTTGTTACTGTGTATGAGACGTGGGCCTCGTCGATCCACAAAACGAATAGAATTTAAAGGAGCGAGTCTGAACTCGAGGCCTTAACACAAAAGATGAAATCAACTAGATCTTCCGAAAATGTTATGTACATGTTTTCTGGAACGCAAAATTTATTCGTGTTATTGACTATGTTGCATACAAGAAAACAATAAGCAGTGAATTCTAAGGAAGTCTGCATGAAAAAAATACTGAAGAGACGGCGTGGATTGCAGAAGAAAACAACCACCTTTCGTCAATGCAATGCAGCTATTCACATAGGCGCGTCGCCAATAAGAGAACCAAGGGGCTCAAGGACCGACAAAAATAAAACCAAGATGTTCGCATTACTGAAGAGCCGTCTCTCTACATATTTTCGTGGTGTACTGACTCATCTATCAAATTTCTGGAGTGCTCTCGCAGAAACTATTACTTCAACTGATATTTCAGCCGTATATTGATCGCCCATCTTGCGAGTTCTGTTCTTGCATGGCTGAAATCTAATGTATTATTAAGAAACTATCCATCGTTGTTTACTGGTTGGTGACTGTTTCTCGACCTGCAACTGCGTCTTCACGTAGTAAATAGTTACATCAAAATCGATCATTTCAGTAGCGCGCTGGAGGAGCAATTTCCCACAGTGCCGCCAGAAAACGTCTTGTACGCGGTCTTACTACAACGAAACAAGGTTAATCCTGCAAATTTTTATATCTGCCGAATCTGTTCAATCCGCAAATGTCACCATCACAGTAGAAACCAGCTGAGTTCACGCAGCCCTGTAGTATTTCCCTCCACAACTCAAAACATTTCTGTATGTCAAGCCCATGAGGCAGCACAGGAGATTTGCCGTTCTTGCATTTCGCCAAAACCCAAAGCACGTCAACCATTGGAATGTTCGTCCAGTGCAGTGGAATGAACTGAGGCAATATACGTGGACTTTTCTTAGTTTAAGGACGTAGTTCAACGTCTAAAAACAGTCATGTGCTAACACGCCCGTGCAACTACTTCCATTGTAATTCCCTACTTTTTTGTCAGACAGTATTCTAATATCTTAAAATACGCTATCTGACAAAAAAGTGAAGCATCCAAAAGAAGAGGAGGAGGAAACAAAATGAAGATTCGCAATTTCAAAAGGTGTGTGATGTTATTTCAGTGATTACAAAATCGAGTCAAGTTTACTAAGAACTCGCCAGTCAAGACCACTTGTCAGTATGATGCATTCACTGATTCGTTGGGAAGGGTGACATACGCCGTTGCATCCTCTCCTGAGGCAAGCTGGTTCAGAACTGTTGTAACTGGTCTTTGATGTCCTGGATACTGAAAATGGGACGGTGTTGGTCTCACACGTGGTCTATTGGAAACAGATCTGGGGATCTTGATGGCTGCGGGAGTACCTCAACATCACGCACACAGTTCAAAGAGATAAGTGGGATTTGTGGAAGAGCATCGTCCTGTTGAGAAATGGCATCACCATATTGTCGCATGAGGTGTAGCACACACGTACGCAGGATGTCGGTGACGTATTGTCGTGCTGTCAAAGTTCCCCCCGTCACTACCGGCCATGATCTTAAGTCACACCAGACGGCTCCTCACCCCATCACGGCGAGAATAACACCGCGGCGCCTCTCCAAAACATTGGGAGTATGGGACCTCTTCCCAGGTCGCCAATACACTCGCCAACAATCGTCATCTGGAAGGGTGGAATAATCGCTGAAGACATGCGACGCTATTTATCATCAGTCCGTGCTGGCCGGCCACGGCACCAGTCAGACGCAGGACAGCCTACGCACGACACGGTATTTCCCTAATCTGGCTGCTGCTAGACTCCGACAAATATTGCGGAATGACACAATGCTGCAGAGAGTTCATTACTTGTTCTCGGATGGCAAGCGCACATATGAAGAAGTTTCGATGTGCTTGGTGCACAATATAGCGGTCCTCCCTTGTGGTCAAAAGTGGTCGAGTAACCTTGATGACCAGTATTCCTGCCCTCTAGTTCCCATTCAGTCAGACATCGGGTCACTGTCACATCTGAATGCCCCACAAATCTGCGTATTGTGTGAGTCGATCAGTCGGCCAAATGGAAACCCACACTGAAGTCCCTTTCAAATTCCGTCAGTTATTAATACCATTATCTCACAAAAGTATGCACCATCTCCGAGTCGTTCACAGGCGTCACAACATCTGACGCATTTCACGCCCTTTTATACCCTACCAAGTCTGAAGTCAACTAACACTACTACTGCACTCTGGTGGCCGTTCTACCTTTTAACTCTAATCGTTTACGTACCGACTGATGGCATGTATATGTACGAAGTTACTTTGACCAAGCCTTCTGACTGCTTCACACTTTTTGTCAGCCAGTGTACTTGTTGCTGGAAGATATTTTGCGCCCAATGGAGAGGTTGTGGCAGTAGTGGAAAAGTATTTTGCAAACCTCCAGGAATCATATTTCGTCCCACTGGGAAAAGAGCTGGACAAAGTGATCTGACCTAGAATGGGACAAGTCGCCTGAGGCATTTACCTAAAAAATGTTATTTTAGTCGCTAATCTATGATATTTGCATTTCAATGATTATTTGCTGGTAAGTCATCAAGGCAACCATTAGTGCATACGCTCTAGTACAGATATACACTAGACGCCTGATATCAAAACAATTTAACTGAAACTCTGACTTCTGCGTTAAAACCGTGTTAACAGAGATATCAAATCCAGAAATTAGTATTTTCTTTGGACACCTGTCTCACGATTAACCAGCACAAAGAGAGACAACGCCGTTAGCTGCTGTTCTCTGCACGTGCTAAAGGAAACGGGGACCACAATTCACGACCAAAGGGCAATCAAAGCGTTGTTTGTTATCTACAATAAGGAAGAGATAATCTGATTACCGAAAACCACTGCATATACAGTGTACATGGTCGCAAGTCAATTAATTGAAGCCGCTAAGTTAATCTAAATAAAATGTCGCGGAGATAAAATTGCTAGGTGACATATCTTGAGCAAGAACCACCACCACCACCACCACCACCAACAACAACAACAACAATAACAACGACGACGACGACGACAATCATGGTGAAGTGTTGCGACATCTGTCACTGACCGACACGAAAATCGTCACGTAGGACTGGTATACTATGTTGGAATTGATGAGTTCTGTAACGCTAATATTTCTCGAGATATCAACAACAGCACACAATATTTTGTTCACGGTCAGTAGAGATACTCGAGCCAAATGGACACAGGAGTATGTTACGCGATGATTATTATGTTACGCTACGATTCTTACTGAATTACGAAATTAAATGATCTTCGGGGAGTAGTGTAATTCACGACCTCCGCTCGCTGACGACTCCGGCAGTAATTATCCCGAGCTAAAAGTGAGAAGTGACTTCAGTACCAATCAATCTGAGACGTCCCTCTCTTTTTTGGATACAACTGAACTGTTGCTTGCATTTCGAATAACCACGTGTAATGAGTGGTAAAAAATAGCACCATCTACTGAGACGACAATCCCATGGTCCCACGAAGTGTCAAAGATTTCCCCCCCCCCCCCCCCCCCAAAAAAAAACTCCATTTTCCAATCAGCTCTCGCTCATCTGTCGTATGGTCGCGTCGCTAGGATGACCAGCACAAAGCTGTGTGTGAACTGAAAAGATGATCATGTGAAGTGTGAGGCAAAGGTACAGACGCAAATAAACAGAATATTTTCCCAGCTCCAAACAGTGCACATAAAAATCAGTCTTCATTGAGCTTTCCCCCCCAGACGCCGCGCCGGGCCACATATTCATAATAATTAAGTTTTATGAGGGCCAGAGAAGGGAGCGCGCAAGGACGGCAGCGCGATACGTGGAGAAACGCATAGCTCACATTAGCGTCACCTGCGTTTCCAAACAGCACCAATGCTCTAAATAATGAGCCAGTGAGGCGAATCTACTGCCACAGCTCACCTGCCTATCACGTTATATATTCCTTACCAGATTAATGCACGGCCGTTAGAAACAAAATATCCCTTTCCCATTACTCATCGTTCCAGGCATTCGACACTCTTGACATTTGAAATAATGGCCGAGACCACATTAAAATATGAGACGCCGCCGTTTCCTTTGATACACATTAAAGACAGATCCAGAAAGTTAACCACGATTCTTAGCGTTCCTCCTTCACTCGTATCAGTGACACACTGGTAATTTTCCCGTGCTCTATTTCATCTGAGAATTCATAAATACATTAACAAGCTAGCGAGTCAGCTTTTTCAGTAACATGAAACTCTGCAAGGACGTTATGGAGTAGATTCCCATTACATCCACAACATATGGTGTACAACTAGATCCTCTCTGGCAGTGTAACTAAAACAGCGTATCCATTACGAAAAGCAGAAACAATTTTCAGATTAATGCGAAGTATCAGCGGAACACAGACTGCCATCACTGTAAAACTGTAAAATAAACGATACCTTTAAAACAGACCATAATTTTGAAAATTTCTGCCGGAATTCAACTGTCCGCTGAAATTATCGCCAGCGAGTGCCATACAGTTTTATATACCAAATGACAGGTCAATACGCTATAAAGGCAATACGGCGTGCATTAAAACCCTCACCTAGTTAATTGCCCGCTGTAAAAAAGAATACAATAATAGTATTATTATTATTACCTACAGCACACTCAAAGTGGCGAAATTTTCATTCCGATTTATGGAGTGATAAAATTTTAAAATGGTCGCTACATGTAGGACTGGAAAGTGGCGCGGAAAACGTGTAACCGAAATGGAACCTCTTACGCCCGCGTGAAGAAAATCGCATTCTGCAATGCCGTAAAACAAAATTTACATTTATACGAATTCATCAACATAATCAGGCAGTAATTATGAGTACAGTATTCATACAGAACACCGTATTAAACTGCTGCTGTCGAATACTTAATTTTTTCACATTATAACAATTTCGCTCAATACATTTTCATGGTGCATACAATGAATAACATTTTACAAAAATTGAGGCGAAGTGCTTTGTTCAAAGTTCGCCATTATGATCGACAGCTTTACAAACCAGCGTTCAAAAATGTAGTTTGCAAGTTTTAAAATTCAGCGCGTCGAGTGGGTAGTGCGTTACATATCACTGTTTGCCGAGAAACTGTACCATGAAAGTTGCCAACGGGCGATGCGCTGGATGCAACAAGAAGTTGCTAGAGCAGCATTAGGATGTCAAGGTAATAAACATACTGCCAAAATCGTCATTCAGTGACCACCTAATGATTTCTTCAAATGTGGAACTCTAGTACCTTCTGCAAAACACCAACAGTGAATGCAAAACATTTCGTACTAATAACGGGAAGGATGTGAACTTCAAAAGGGGCTGTCAGTGTCAGCCACCTCACATAGGCAGTGGAGCACACTCGATGGTTCCTCCTAAGAAATCCGGGTTCCCGTGATATGTGCGGCATTAAAGAAAAATATAGAACCAAGATGTTATAGCTTTTCTACATCGAGGCAAAATCAAGGCCGATGGAAGGCCTAAGACGAAAAGCCATTTCTAAAGTGCGTATGGCTGCTAATTCTTGTAAATGCCCACTAAAAAATGTTGTTCCACAAATCTTACTTTGGTAGTACAAAGGGCGAACTGGCCATGCACACTCGGTGCGGCTTCAACGACATGTACTTAACGTGGCAAATCTAGCCGCAGGAAGGAGGGAAAACGCCAAGCAGGAAGCCGACCACTTTGATGCAGTACTGCAAAAAACGGCCCGTTACCTATTTCCAATGCGATCTGCTGGAACATAAAAGCCACCTGGGCTTGCAAACTGCTGTGATTATTCCTACTATGGGTTCTCCAAGTCCTTGACGCAAGGGCGGTTTGATAAGCAAGAAAAAATTTTGTTTCGTAAACACCTCGCCTTACTTCTTGACATAGTCTCCTTTGAGAGATATACACCTGACACACCAGATCCACCGATCCTCCAGATTTTTCATCCCATCGGAAAAACTGGTTCTGTCGGACTCTGCAAAATATTCTTTGACTACAACAAGTTACAAATGCTCCAACAGTGAAGCATTATAGGGTCCAGTAACGTTTCTGCCTTTTTTAAAGTAATATATGAGGATTAGTCCTTGGGAATCCCAAAAAGCAGTGGCCATCACCTTACCAGCTGACAAAATGGTCTTTGCCTTCTTTGGTGCGTATTCACCATCCTTCATCCATCGTTTTGACTGCCGTTTTCACTATCATCGGTAATGATGGGTCCAGATTTCATAAAAAGTCACAAATCGGTACAAGCAGTCTTTTGTTATTGCGATTAAGCATGGCCAGACATTGTGCTGCAATGCTGTGCCAGATGCACTTCTGCTCGACTGTTGAGAAATAGTGGCACCCGCCTTGCACACAGCTTCTCTGTAGGCAGTTCTCTGTGCAGGATATTACGCACTCAGTTGAGTTGCCTACACTCGCAGAAATCTCAAGATTTTTTGTTTGGCGGTCTTCCACTACCACATGATGGATTTTGTCAAAGGTTTTCTTGTGGTGACCTCAACTGGACAGCCAGAAAATAAAAAAGTAAATGGTCTTCAGTGATAGTGGAGAGTCCATGTGAACTTCATCCAGTTCAGTTTTGATTTGTGTTGCTGTGCTGCCCTTCAAATAAAAATGCTTAGTAACAGCACAAAACTCTGTTTTCTCCATTTCCATTTGCAGTCAACACAATCACCAACTGAGACCACTGTCAGTAACAAATGATACGCCGTACATGTCGAAATTTTTTATACCATCCTTGGAATAATCAAACTTACCAACCATGGAGGTGCAACAAAAATGTTCTATTCTTCCATGGTAATTTACCAGACATATCAAACTACCCTTGTACATTTCCAGAGGTAGGTAGCATCAGAGCTCTGAGCTGGCATTTGGTAACATACTAGAAACTGTTTGTAGATATTAACAATATTTTATTCATTTTATTGATTGTTGAACTCCATGATTGTGGATTATATTAAGAAATACAGTAACCACCCAAGCAACTGATACAAATACATAAAAATGTCTGGTTGCTGTAGTTCTTAAAACAATATAAACCAATGCCACAAAAATCAACAGCCAAAAACATGGATAAATTTTTGTTAACACTACCTAGCCAGGTATTAACAACTTTACATACTTTAAGAAATTGCAGTGTTAATAGTTCTTACCAGCAAGTTTAACAAAATTTGGTTTAAGTGGAAATGTGACTCCTAAATGCATCATGCATCAGAAATCACTAAAGTAAGAAGCAAGATTATATGGCTCCAATCTGAAATCAAAAACAAAAATACACAAAGAGAGTTTCTAAACAAACAATTGTATAGTTTACCTCTGGAACTAAGTTATCAGCTTACATCCACACAGTTCAAGTATGTTTTAGATTTTGTCAATATGGTAGTTGTGAAAGGGCAGCACAAGATCAAGTGTAGATATAACAAAAAGTTGAAAAAATATATGTCACGTGTTCCAAAGGTAAAAGATGGAATGCCTTCTACCAAACATAATTTCTTTAAAAGAGTGGTGAATTCAACTAACATTATTTTCAAATAGAAAGAAGTAAACTTGTTGAATCAAGGGCTTCAAACTGAACAAATACAGTTAATTGTAGACATTAAAATAGTCTGTGACAAAGCTAAACTATGCCAGTATAGCCAGACTAGCATAGGCCATGAAGCAAACAACTTTGTTACCAGACAAATAGAGAAAGGAATTAACAGTAACATGAAAGACAATGACTATATAGCACATAACAACACTAATAAGAAACTGAGTGACAATAACACTTTAATAGTAAAAGTAGACACAGGTATCTCTACTGTTGTAATATATGGTAGTGCATATATCAGTAAAGTCTTTGAATACTTCAAAAACGATGATTTAATAGAAATTCAGTCAGATCACACTTGTAAATTACAGAATAAACTTAAAAATCTGATGAAGAAAGTAACTTCATTTTAACTGCAAAATATATAAGTGACTGCACTGTCAGGAATCCTCCTTCAACACAGCTAGGGGACAATTGGCTGATATGACGTATTGTAAATTCTCAATGCAGCCTTGTTTACAAAATCAGTGAGAAGCTGAATGAGATTCTTGGGAACACATTCTAATTTGAAGACATGTACTCAGACAGAATAGTTATGAACTATTAATTGTATGAAACACATTCAGATTCCTAAGACATCTTATGTTTGCATCATTTGACATCCCTAACCTCTACACAAACATACCTGTCAAGGAAACAATGGAAATAAAAATTTCGTTTTCCATAAGTACAGAAACTTGACTTTACCAGAAATACACGAATTCATTTACTTGTTAAGACTAGTGCTATCACCTAACTATTTTTCCTTTGATAAAGAAATATATCTCCAGAAAGGTGGCCTATCTATGGGCAGCTGCCTGAGTAGCTTACTTCATCAAAAACTTATAATCTAAATTATTTAAAGAAAAAAAGCCAGATACTGAAGAAAGTAATGTATTACAGAAGATATGTTGGTGATAATATAATCATCTTATTTGATGGTACAATAGAAGAAATTGAGAACTGTGGAACAGAAACAAATAAAATGCCTCAGAATATCATCTTCACTGTTGAACACCTGACAATCAATGGTTTAAATTTTTTGGATCCATCCATAAATAGCTCCAACAACAGACATCAATATCAAGTAGACATGAAATGAATTTACACAGGTGCTGCAATTAATAAAACATCATGCTTGCAAGATAAGCACAAAATGGCTTTATGCAGAGCAATGCTCAACAGAATGTACAAAAAATCCCACAAAACTGATAAACCAAATACCATTAAACCAATTGCTTGGAATAATGGCTATAGACCAAAATTAACAGATGAGCTAATCAGTAAAACAAATTTCCACATAACCAACCACAAATGCAAACCAACACTAAACAACATCACTTCACAGATAGCAGAAAAATTTGTGAGCATGCCATTTTTAGGATAACTGTCATATGAAGTAGCAAACTTATTCCATGGAACAAATAAGAGAATCAGCTTTTATTGAACGAACAAAATAAAGGACAAAGTATTAAAAATAACAACAAGCCTTACAATTGATCAGAAATGTACAAAATTAATTGTTATTAATGTTTGATGGCATATTTTGGTTGAACAGGAAGAAATTTCAATACACTTTTCCAGGAACACACAGATGCTCCTCATTTAAAAAACTAGAGCAAATCCACATTTGCCTTACACGTAGCTGAAGATGACGTCAAGTGGTAGAGAGAGCACACAACATACAAATACTCCAGCTGGCCACCAAAGGAAAACGAATGAACTTACTTGAAGAAATTGAAACATATGTCACAAATGTACATCCTCAACTGACAATCTACATGATATAACAGTGTTACCCAACAAAATTTTTCTTAGAAAGTTCCATAATTTGCTTATATAACCAAACACCAAAAAATCTAATACTAAACAAAAGACCATATATTTCTGTTGTCATATCCAATGTGAGCCAAATGCATATAGTACCTATAAATAAACTTAGGTGAGTTGTTCCTGCCTATATTCTTTGTAAATATCACTCTAAATATGAGTAAAATATGTAATATTCAATATAGTGTAGTTAACATGTCAATACTGCACTTAATAAATAAACATGCATAGCACTCACTATATTCATGTCAAGCAATTCCAATTGTTTTGTCGTACAGAAGTTAAAACTAGAAACAGTAGTTTCGGAACCTCTAAGTAAACTGTAACTTTCACCACAGATACAATCTTACGAAGTAAAGAATTACGTCAGCGGCAACATGGCGAACACTGCGCTTCTATTGTGCAACATACAATTGTAGAAGCGTTC
Organism: Schistocerca americana; assembly: GCF_021461395.2. NCBI lineage: Eukaryota > Metazoa > Arthropoda > Insecta > Orthoptera > Acrididae > Schistocerca > Schistocerca americana. Next base: position 688,824,195 of record NC_060122.1, read on the forward strand.
GTGCCACGACTAAAAATGCGAAAAATCTAATCAACGACAAGCCAAGTAAAACGTAAGCATATCTAACGAGAAATGTATAGTAAATATACAACTATACAACTCGCGAACTAGAGTACTTGAAAACAGTTTTTTTTTTTTTTTTTTCCCCACATGCCATCTGCAGCAACGAAATTGCAGTCGATATTTATAACGATGTATTAACTGAATATGAAGATCGGTCAAAGACCGAAACGCATACTGGCATAAATAAAATTACATAAAAAACAAATCGGTTGTTGTATTTCTTAAAATAAAAAATTAGTAGTCTTTTAAATTACTGTCGGCGGCTAGACACCCATTCTGCCATCATCCAATATACATGAATCATCCGGAACCTCTTATACAACTTTTCAAACACATCGCAACGTTACTTGCCAAGCGGCTGAAAAGTTGAACATATGGTCGTATATCCCCATATCATTCGTTACTTGTAAAGTCTTCATACGAGGGTAACTGTTGTGCATACTACATAATAAAATCATTACTTCTTCTCACTGCAGAGGACATGACGTGGTAAAGGGTCCTCGACGCCACAGTCGCAGCGGACAGGTAAGGCTTTGTAATCGTTGAAGGTACAGTCGAAACCTACCAGAGGCGGATATTGTTACGAGAAAGATACACAAATACACGCCACTGTCATGATGCAATGTTCGGCACTATTTCCGCACAGTGCAGTACCTTGTACCGATATGAAAGACGCGTTTATTTTGGTTATTGACAAATTTGGAGGTTACACCATGAACTGAAAATAATTATAATTCTCAAACAACTTCATCACGATCATCAACTAGTGTGCTAAAACTAGCTTTTTAGCTATCTTCATCATCGGTGAAGCAGAACTGTCTTAAGCGATACAGGGAATCCACAGGAGAAAGATTGGTACCCTTTGAAATATGGTGTTACACAAGCCTGGTGAAGGGCAAATGCACTGATAGAGTGAGAAGTAAATACTCGTGCAGAGTCATGGGAAATAAATGTCCGACGAAGAATATAACCAAATTAAGAAAGAGGATGACGCAGCACGAATGAATCGTTGCTGAAAACTGAAGTTGGAGCGATGACAGAAGGAAAAAATCGCAGGTGCACGCTTAGATATGAGTACAGTTTCTCGAGTTGTATGCTTTAGTTGTGCCGAAAGAATGAGAATGGCTAGCAAACGCTAAAAATGAGGGAACTGATCTGGCTGATGACCGAATGAACAACAGGTCACAGATTTCGTGGTGCGTTGGTCACAAACATAGGTCACTCGTAGAAGAAGGGAAGAAATGAAGCCGGCCGGTGTGGCCGTGCGGTTAAAGGCGCTTCAGTCTAGAACCGCGTGACCGCTACGGTCGCAGGTTCGAATCCTGCCTCGGGCATGGATGTGTGTGATGTCCTTAGGTTAGTTAGGTTTAATTATGTGTAAGTTCTAGGCGACTGATGACCTCAGAAGTTAAGTCGCATAGTGCTCAGAGCCATTTGAACCATTTTGAAGAAATGAAGAAAGAATCATACTTTCATGTTCCTGTATCGACGTGATCATTACAGAAGGAACACAAGCTTGAAGTGGGGAGGAACGAGGAAGGAAATCGGCCGTGCCCTTTCAAACGGACCGTCCCGCCATTTCCCTTAAGTGATTTAGCGAAATGATGGAAAACATAAATCAAGATTTACAGACTGGGAATGAACCGCAGTCCTTGAGCACGCGGGTGAACCGAGCAGGCAGCGTCCTGCCAATGAATTGGCTGTCATACTCATATTTGGCATGTTCCTTCAGTCGGGAAAACTTGAGTATCTAAAGTAGAAGTGGGGCGGGATACTGACCGTAATGAATTGACACGGAGTCGCTTATGTCTTTACTGCGAAAATCTACATTTGCATACATATTCCGCAAGAGACTGTGTCGTCCATGAGGGAAGGTGCATTGCACCAACATTACTAATTTTCTGTTCTATTCTATTCCAGTATTAAGTAAGGGACAAATCATTGTCTATATCCCTCTGTAAGAGCCCTAGTCACTCTTGTCTTAGTCTCACTAACGTACGCGAGATATATGATGGCGGCAGCATAATGCCCGCATCGATGTTATGACATAACAGTTCTCCAAATTTATGCAACAAGGTTTCGTGAGAACTTGGCCATCTTTTTCACAATGATTCTCACTTAAGTACTCTGCCAGTCACGTAAGTATGACCAGCAGAGTAATCAAGTAAATGTAGATGAACTTATCGTAACATCGTTTTGTTAGTGATTTCCTTTACAGGGGCAATGCACTTATCGAGAACTTTTCCAACAAATTCAGGTTTTCCATTCGTCTTCCGTAGCCGTCCCATTTCACATCGCTTTTTAGTAATGCTCTTAAATATTTCTAAGCGCTGGGTACTTAAGATATTCACGACTATCCTTGCAATCAGATAGTGTCGTGTTCTCTCTCTCTCTCTCTCTCTCTCTCTCTCTCTCTCTCTCTCTTTGTTATAAGCATTAACTTCCGCTGTTGCGCATTTAAAGGGAGATGTCACAGATTGCACGAAGAGGATATATTGTCTAAACAGTTTTGCATTTCCCTCCGATCGTCCAGTCACTAAACTTCCCGGTGGACAACAGCATCTCAGCGAGTAATCGTATAATCTGGCGCGTTAGCAAGAGCAGGCTGAACTCATTGTTTCCGGAAAGACAAGTAGAGCCTGGGTGCGTCTGGAGAGACAGCCACGTGGCCACCTGTTCGGTCAGCCGCCGCGGACGCACAAAGGATGGTGGCGGCGGTGACGGGGGCGGCGGCGCGCGCCCGCGACAAAGGATGCACTCACAAGTGCCGGGGGCCGGGGGACGCTCTGACGTCACCACATTACTCATCTGCGAGAGCACTGCGCTGTAATTCAATAATATATGAGCCCGCGTATCCAAGCCGGGCCGGGGCGCTTGCAATTCATCTTATATAAATATAACTGACTCAAACCGCACGTCATACGAGAATAATTGGTGAGCAGGGAACCGCGGAGGGGCGATGGGGGCTGCTACCACTCGCTCATAAAAACATGGCATCCAATCGCCGCAACCTCGCACTCAGTGCCCATATGGCACCCCGGAGCACGTTGCTGACAAAGCGAAAACTGTCGCGAAACACATTATTTTCTAGAGCCCTCCTGTTAATATCTTTCCAGATATGTGAAAACAGAATCTCTTCCCTCTCTCGAATAAGATTAACAGAGTTCAGTTTCTGCGACTTCCGCAATCGCTGCTTCAAAGTACTAACGTATGAAAAGAATAATATGGCTAGTTACAACTTTTCTCTTTTTTTGTTACACGAACGCAAGATGTCATCAGCCCGAAAGTTGGACTAAACATCACAATGCTTTACTAGGCATGGTTCTAATGGAAATGATACGCCATTGCCTTCCTACCCAGTCATAGGGAAATCTACAGTTCAATATGAATTACCGAATCTTGAGAGACTCAAAATTTTCCACATTAACGAAGATTGCCGAAAGTGGAAGAGGTGAGACTGTGGACAGACAAAAATCCTGCCTGGCCGGGATCAAGCCGGAGGCCTTCAGAATTTTGGTGTGTCACTTTACTACTGAGCCACCAAGCTACACCCCTTAATACCACAGTCTTAATCGGGAATTAATTACGGAACAGAAACAATATCAACAGTGAAGCAGCTCAAGGTAAAAGCTGATAATCAATATTCATCGAACTAAAACAGTTCACCGTCTTCACATAACGCTTAAGAACGTTCGTGGGGTTTTATCACTTTAAGGTGAAGATGATCGATAGCAGACAGACAACGCCAATATTAGGACCAACCAGTATTTACATGAATCACTGTAACTCATGGAAAGGCTGGACAATGAGATGGAATAACAGAGAGTAAGAGGTATGCCATTTAACGTGTCTGTGCAGACTGCTAAGAATTTTAATTTTTCTTATTAGGCTCGAGAAAAACGCAAATGTAAATGTAAATTTCCCCCGAAGGCATCAGAAATCAGTTGTATTTCCATGTGCACATTTCACAGGTGCTCATATGTTGCATTAACCTACAATGTCTCGTCTCCCTTCCAGAATTACTCTTTCATTACTTCATACATACCTATTATTTTCGTATGTTAATGTACTGTTTTGCCAGAATTTAAATCTATCCACGTTTTCACTGTCGGTGTTTCTCCAACAAAATAAAAGAAGAAACAACTGAAAATTAAAATCTTTCAGTAATCACGTAAGAGCAATACGAAGTTTAATATGCGAGCTATATTTCACTTTTCATCAAAGATGTTCTCTTTCCTGTGACAGGCGGTATACATTCATGCAACAGTAATAATTATGTTGTATGGAATGATATCTTTTACCAACTATTTTAGGATCTGCCAAATTTTCAGTAACTATTTCAGAAACTACTTGCACAAAAACGTAAATAATACTCCATATATCTCAATATAAACGTACGATGTGGCACAAAAACTAAGCTGTACAAACTGCACACCGTAATATAAAAAGAAGAGTTACAAAGCAAGCTCTACGTGGTTGTATACAAGGTAAAAAATGAACCAACATAAATTTGCAAGCCATTCAACCGATCATTATATGTGATCATACTAGGGGAAGAACAAGTTACGCATTATTTTTTGAAAAAAAGAAGTACGACAGGGTATATAAGAGCAGACATAATTATTCTGCGTTAAAATATCGCATTATTTCAGGTGATGAACCCTCTTATTTCTAGTGCGAACTTCAAAGCATGACAGAAAAATGAGGAGCGCCAAATGATTAGAATTGAAGAACTGTATAAATTAACGACTCTTCTAATACAGCGTTGCTGGGTAAGTTTAGCTACAGGACATGTCACACTGACATCACAGTCTCCAGTAACAACCTACATGTAACGTACATGAGAAGTTAACATGGTGAAATGATAGAAGCACTACAGGGATGATTTGACTCCTAACACTCCATTGCGTATGCCAGCAAAACTCTGGAGGTTGATCCAGAAAACCGTGGTAGACGTACGAGTATCTGCAAACACAAGAATAGCAAGTAAAGTCATGGAACACTAAAAGAGAAAAAACGGGCCTTAGCTTTCAACACTTCGTGTACTACTTTCTATTGTGAATTAGAATACTGCATGTGCAATTATAATAAATAAAGCAGTAATAATGTGACTCATGTTACCGGAAGAGGATGCAAGCCTAATCTTGAACGGAACGAGATAATATGACCACCGACGATAGTAGCAACACTGCTGCAAAACAAAACGTATCACACATTCATTAATAGCTATAAAGTTTCTAGTACTCAAAGACAAAACCTCTGCAGTCCGCCACCACAACACGGGCAAGCCTGGATACGAACGAGTTGTATGAACACGATGATTACTAACATCTGTGTGCAAACACCACAAATTCTTCCAAGAGAACGGTGCGTCAGATGAGGTTCGCGTTTACAAACTTCCAGCGAATTAAAGTGACTTCAAACTGTCAGTATATTTGTTGCACGCACTAAGTCATTTAAAAATATATGTTCGTAAATGCCGGCCGCGGTGGCCGTGCGGTTCTAGGCGCTCCAGTCCGGAGCCGCGCTGCTGCTACGGTCGCAGGTTCGAATCCTGCCTCGGGCATGGGTGTGTGTGATGTCCTTAGGTTAGTTAGGTTTAAGTAGTTCTAAGTTCTAGGGGACTAATGACCACAGCAGTTGAGTCCCATAGTGCTCAGAGCCATTTGAACCATTTGTTCGTAAATGAAACGCCTGTGTACAACAAAGTGCATCAACAAGTCAATAAATAAACGAACTATAGCCAGTGTGACCTCTGTGTCGTTCTCCATTTCTTCCTCACTCACCTTAATTACGAACAAATACAGAGAAGTCTTTCTGCAAAGTACAGCGAGTCTGTCTGATCAGACCAAGAACACTGGCACACGAATCGTGTACTTCCGAGGGAACGTGAAACCATCAGTCTGAACAATATTCCATAGTTTAGTTGTGCCGCTGCGTTGGGAGATGGTTGCTCGGTACACATGCCAGTATTACCTGGGAAACGTCTCCACTCCTTAATGAGCTAGAAAGGACTGACCGTCGGCGTCTGCTCGAAAGCTTCCTCCAGTAGCTAATTGCGCGGAATTGCTCTCGTGAGGACCCCTCAGCTTTTAGATGCAACCTGCTAGCCTCCCGTAATCAGCAGGTGCGAAATGCCCGCTTCGGCCTTTCAACTTTAACGGAAGGCGGAAGGATTAAAAAGGGGTTGCGGCGTCGGACCCGCGATAAATGAGCCGGGCTGGAAGAGGAGGGTAGCCAGCCCAGGCTCCGCGCCTTCCCGCCGCGAATGACCCTTTCCCGAGAGAAGCGCTCCTTTTCACTGGGAACACCTTTCATCTCACAGGCCTACACCTGCATCCTGATACTTCGTCAAATCAAGTGCACGCTAGCGCTTCCTCCTCCACATTCAGTGCCTGCGCCGTGCGAGAAATGCCGTTTCAGTGTGTGCCGATAAAGCTGCTCCTTCCAACGTTTTACAGACCTTAAAAAAATTCAACACACAGTATTTGGTGGAGCCTCGTGTCAGAGGTATGGAGCGCCCATGCACTAAAGACAGTCAACATTACGTAAATAAAGAAGATCGCGTTACAACAAAATCTTACATATGGATCTGTGGAAACAGAACAAAGAGCATACGAAAGACCACTATGGGGAGACGGATTGCATGATCAGTGACGTTGGCAGTAGTATTTTCGCTGATGCAAAAGGGAAAAAGAGAAGAAATAGTGATTCCTTTATTTTGAGGGACTGTATGTAGGATATATGGAACTCTACGAGTTACAAATTTTCTCTAACCATTCATTTGCCATTCTATCCACTGAAACACGATGCGTCTACAAATTGGACATAAATTGCATCTGCAGCAGTTTAACATTACAGCCAAATGGAGGAAGGTGGAAGTTATCACTACGTGACACTGAATAGTTCTACATCTGTTTCTTTTTCTCTTTTTCAGAAACGAACTAATCAAGATTTGGGCATGTAACTTCGACAGTCTGTGCGTTTATAGCCTCCAAAATCACCGATCACTGACGTAGGTAACAACTAAACGAACCTGCCAGTTTCGAATGCTCTAAAGAAATAAACACAGTACATGAATCAAAAAATGGTTCAAATGGCTCTAAGCACTATGGGACTTAACAGCTGAGGTCAAAATGGTTCAAATGGCTCTGAGCACTATGGGACTTAACATCTGTGGTCATCAGTCCCCTAGAACTTAGAACTACTTAAACCTAACTAACCTAAGGACATCACACACATCCATGCCCGAGGCAGGATTCGAACCTGCGACCGTAGCAGCAGCGCGGCTCCGGACTGGAGCGCCGCACGACCACCGCGGCCGGCATACATGAATCATTTTCCTAGTCAATACTGTTATCAAGCTCTGCCAGCAATGATGGAAAACCTAACTAATCTAATAAATATGATTAACGCCACATACAATCAATTTCTGTATAGTCTGCACAACAAACCTACCCGCTCATGGCATCAGTGACAATGGAAATGGTGTTCAACGTAGTTTTCTTTTCACTAACAAAATTTTACACTGATTATCGCAACGAACATTTTTCGTCTTACCCAGTTTCTTGGTCTGTTAAAAATTCATTTGATGCTAAGATGTGAAGTCACGTGGTTGGCTGAACATGGAACAGACTCTCAGAGTACCGCACAGTACAGTATACAAGGAACGTCGTTGCGGAAGCTGAGAGGCCATTACCGGCACGTCTGGTGGGAGAGATTATGGCTAAACAGTTAACTCCCGTGCACGGGAGCTGGTCGGTGGTGGCTTGTAACATTGTTGCGAACGCGCCAAGCAATTTCAGAGTGAATGTACAACGTAAAGGCATAACAGACAGATCCATAGTGCGGGAAACCAGCGCCAACTACAGCTGATCCGCTGTTTCGTGTATGTCGGTATGCAGTGTCGATGGACATAACGAGTGGGAGAAGAAAATGACTCTCCCCGAAAATGGTTTCAAAAGTTCGCTAATATACTAAGCGAGTCTTTATTGTCATTAAGCTTACGCGTTTTCAGTACAATATGTGGAATCAGTTAAGAGAATATCAAACCTCATTTCTAACGCGGCCTATCATGTAAAAATACCGATTTCAGATTTCTACAACAGTGCTGTTTTATTCAAAGTACGCCCCTTATGGGTGGATGTAAGTCGCTGCTGTAACTGAATTAATTCGGAGGAGTCCATTCAAGATAGCTAGACCACCATATACACTTTATACGCAGAACTGATGGAAAAAATAACCGAGGAACAACAGCGGAGTGCACGGCAAATGAACGCAGCACTCGGCTGACTATACAGTACGCAAAATACTAACTTAGCGCCCCCTGCTTCGCTAGCGTAGACTGAATGGTCTGCACAGATCTTTCGTTTAATTGCATTTTAATGTTGTTCACAAACTGCAACATCATCTAAGTTTAACACACTAGTCAAGGTCCCAGAAGCATGGTGTTTTCCAAAAGTACGTCTGATCAAAAAGTGATTCTGGTAGCTGGAGTCGGAAGTCTTTGTTGATCCTGTCTTTTGAGTTCTTATGGTAATATTTCCATAGAAACTTTAATGGCCTGACACATGTTTCTTTAGAAGTCTCGTATCAATTTCCATAGCTGTAGCTTTAAAGATGTTTTAACACACTGAAATATTTTCATAAAAATTTTCATCCGCTACTTCATTCTCGTAGGGGATGAATTTCGAAAAAACACAAACTGAAAAACTTATTATTTCCAACAGAGAAACCAAAGACAAATTTTCATAGAGTTATCTTTGATAAAAATGCTTTCTTAAATAAATATTTCCATAAAATTTTTCATCCTCTATCTACCCTTTGGGGTCGAATTTCCAAAAAGCACTGAAACATGGATTTTTCTATTTCCGACCACGAAATCTAATATCAGTTTTCATATATGTAGCTTCAAAAACACTTTAGTCGTTCTTTAATAAACATTCACCCACTATTTTCACCCATAGGGGTTCAGTTCCCAAAACTGCTGAAACACATATTTCTTTATTTCTGCCCGAGAAATCAAATATCAATTTTCGTAGTTATAGCTTCAAAGTTACTTTAGTAACGACATATTTTCAAAAATCCTCCTTAGGGCTGGGATTTCGAAAAATCACTTCTTGAAAGATCCCTACAGTGTAAGATCAACGTCCTCTCCAAACTATATGTTTCTATCCTTAGCGGTTCGGCCTGGGCGATAATGAGTCAGTCAGACAGGGCATTTCCTTCTGTATATAGGGACTGGAATCAAAGTATAGATCTGCCATCTTTATAGTGTCTAGGGAAACACAAAAAATTTACAATTTTAGATTATCAGGAACTAAGTAGATAGCGAAACTTAGTTTTGTAGAAAACCACATTGAAGAAGAAATCTGGATTTTCTGCGCGTTAGTTATTTTTAAATGGTAATAGCACTGGCGGTGAGTGACTGACCGGAGCACTAGGGCGCCTCAGATAGGTTAGACACTGCACCAAAACGCAAGTAACGCAGAGTGGTAAAGAAAGAAAGAAGCTTAGAGATTAAGAGTTGCCGAGGACGAAGTCTGTATACACGGAGCAGTAGTGCAATTTGATCTCTGACTGGAAAAGGTAAAGATCATGGTCTTATAGAAGCGAACATCCTAGTTTAGTCAGACACCAATCAGAAAAACGACAAAAACATTAAACGAAAGTGCCTGGACGGAGTTGTGAATCCCACTGCACCAGAATGCGAGTCCACTGCCCTGCCCCCTGCCCAATGAACCATCTCGCTCGCCTATGGAGAGGCGACGAAAAGTTGAGAACATGACAGGAATAGAAACGAAAGTAACATTGGGCGTGCTTCGAGGAAGCTTTGCAGGACCTCTACTATTCTCAGTGCACGTGGACCACTTGTCAGATAGGATGAGCAGCACCGTCATGTTGCTCGCTGACGATGTTGTTGCACGAGTGTGTCGTGGTTGGAAGATTGCAAGTAAATGCAGAAAGACTTGCACAAGATTACCTATTGTCATAATCGATGGCACATATCCTTAAATGTCGATAAATGCAAGATTATGCCAATAACAAAGAGATAGCAACCAACAGTATCCGTAACCGAAAAAAATGGCTCTGAACACTATGGGACTTAACTGCTGTGGTCATCAGTCTCCTAGAACTTAGAACTACCTAAACCTAACTAACCTAAGGACATCACACACAACCATACCCGAGGCAGGATTCGAACCTGCGACCGTAGCGGTCGCGCGGTTCCAGACTGCAGAGCCTAGAACCGCTCGTCCACACCGGCCGGCTCCGTAAGCGAGATTGGTGGGGAACATATACGACGTGAAACTGAACCAACAAGCAATATATGTAGCAGGGAATGTAAATGTAATATTTAGCTCTGTTGGAGAGGTTACAGTAAGTGCAGTGCATCTGTAAAAGAAATAGCACACAAGACGCTAGTGTGATCAATTCTAGGATATTGTTTTATGTCCGAATTAAGTAGGCGTACAGACAAACGTAAAAACAAATCAAATACGCGTTGCTGGGATCTTAACATTACAGTGTAGCTTATAGGGAAGTGTAACGCAGATGCTCTACGGGCTGAATGGACTTTCTTTGGAAGAGAGACGAATCTGCTCTTGCGATATCCTCTTAGGTAAATCTAATCAACCGGTATTCGAGGACGATTGTGTTACAGTTTTGCCGCCACCGTCAAACGCTCCGCGTGGCGAACGTGAGGGTGTAGTAAGAGAAGTTAGATGTGTCGAACGGAATAGGATACAACGTCGCAAATATCGGGGAAAAGCTCTCTCCGTCACGTTGTGTACAGCGGCCTGCGGAGTGCACAGGTAGACGTGGAGGTAGAACCTCCTTCTCCACACAGCTACTAATCTTGAACCTCCCCTTGATTTATAGTCACGGTGACAGATCGCCTAACTATCTGATGGCTACACAATTTTTTCAAATAGGGCGACGAGATACTGCTACTTCCCGATCGAATTTTCATATCGCTAGTAAAAGAATGTAAGTAAGAACTGGAACGGGGGTAGAGAGAGTTGTAATTCACGCGCACACAACACAATGAGCATCTGAAGACCGTCAAGGATAGCGCGGAGAAAAAGGACGGGGTACAGCGACGCTTAGCTGTGGAGTTGCGCGGCGTCTATCAAGGATGTATTGAGAGAAAGTAGCGCGCCAGCAGCTGTCTTCCGGCGCCCCAGTTAGACGCCGCGTCTCCTCTGGCACATAACACGGTGTCTGCTATTAAGCAGCACGCCCATCGCGGGAACAATGCCGCGACGAGTCGATGCCGAAGGAGGGCCTCTCTCACCGAGTGCATTCACTTTTGAAGATACTCGTGGCAGCAGTAGTGCCGCTCGTTTAAAGCACGCGTCGAGGAACGATTTCTTGGCGATGCTTCTTCGGACGCCCACGATCGACATATTTCTTCTACGATAGTGAAAAATAAAAATTGGGCGACGAGAAAGAAAGATCTTTATCTAAGAGTGTCACTTCCTGGAGATATAGCCTAAGGTTAAACTGTCCTTAAACCGAAGACTGGTTGAACATTGCAGTTTCTTTTTAAGGCATGGTCCTATTGGAGCTGATATGCTCTTGCCTTTCTCCTACTTTTGAACTAACTTATCCTACCAGTTAATTATCAGGACAAAACAGACCAAACTACTTCTTGTTTAATTTCACTGACTGTACAGTTAAGACTGTTTATGAAAAAGTTCATAGACGTGTTCTGTAATGATTTCCACAGAATCACACAAGTACATACGCAGGTGATACATTCCCTCACCCTGTCAAATAGCTTGTAATACTTCTGTAACAACACGTTCACCAAAACAGCTTTTGGGATTAATGCACCATCTCGTACCTATCCATTTAATCCAGCCCCTAGGCTGTCTGTTTCTATCCTGAATTAATATGTCCCCGATATTATCCGGTAGATCTATCGCAGGAACAACGGCGCGGCGAAAGGAGGGCCTCTTTCACCAAGTGCATTCAGTTTTGAAGATACCCGTACAAAAGTAGTCATGCTCTATCTATCTCTAACACTTTTTGACTGAGATAGCAGATGCGGAACACGAGCACACTTCAATTACATACAAAATAAATGCATGTAAGTGTGACACATAAACAGACAAAATATCTACAAATATTATTTAGCGAGAGCTGCTGCAACAATAAATAACTCTGGATTACTGTTTACTACTGAAGATGATTATATGGTTGGCCAGTACAACTTCGTTATACGAAAACGTCTTCCACGAAAGTATTACATTTTATGTGCAGTGGCTTGTTATTGACAGAAATTTTGATGTTAGAATTCAGAATGTCCTTGGTGGGAAACTTAATGCAATCAATGAACAAGTAAATGATTCCTGATTGGAATAAAGTTAATGATACCACTGAAGAATGAGTGATAACCTGGCTTGAAATAACAAAGTTGCAAACAGTTTCCGACTACAAGTTGTTCTTAACTGATTATTCACGAGCATTATCTTTAACGATGTGAGTCCACAGCATCAACAGAACAAAACTGTTGATGTTTATCCCTAGCGTCTTCAAAATATCGTTAGTTAAATATAACTGTAATGTGACAATTGCGTAAAATTCTGACACTGAAATTGCCCTTAGCAGCACAAATGCGCCTTTAACCGCACGGCCACTTCGGCCGGCTAGGCGCTACAGTCTGAAACCGCGCCACCGCTACGGTCGCAGGTCCGAATCCTGCCTCGGGCATGGATGTGTGCGATGTCCTTAGGTTGGTTAGGTTTAAGTAGTTCTAAGTTCTAGGGGACTGGTGACCTCCGAAGTTAAGTCCCAAAATGCTCTGAGCCATTTTTGAACCTTCTAGAACAAGAGAAAGTATTTTTCTGAAGAGATAATATTGATGATTCACCACAAACTTCTACTTAAGGCGACTTGCTGCTGCTCCAGTTGCTCGATTACAGATATGGTCTTACTGTCTTTTACGAAAGCTTAATATCCTATCAAGTGGAGAAAACCTGAGACAGCTGATTTATTATAAGGTCTTTAATTAAAGTCTGTTTTCGCGCCTTTCACTGGACAGCAGATTGTAGTAAAAGACATAATAATACTGATTGTCTCATAACCACAGGCGACGTGTAATTTCTGTGATAGCTTACATATAATTCGCAGTCCATCACTGACATGTGTATGTGCGTGGTAATGGAAAGGACCGATAAGCCAAATACTCATTCACCTAATTTTCCATTAGTCTTCAGGTCTTATCTAAAATGAACTCTAGCACTTACAATTCTCACGCTGGTTCTAGTTGTTACGGAATATAGTATTTATTCATATTTTGCAAAAATTTTTCCTTTTTCACGAACCGGTTAACGACTTCCTCGCCCGTTATCAAATTATTTCCTTTTCGTCGGAGTTTCTGAAAGCACGAAAACTCAAAACGTATTCTTCGTCCAATATTTCAGTCTCAATGTGAATCACTCGCATAAAAGGAAAAGTTTGAAGACGAAAGTGAATCTTTCTCAGTCTGTACGATTATTACTATGACTTTCGGGTAACTGCTGATGCTTCCATTCTTAGTTTCTTAAGATAAAGTATTTTGTTCTTAGAAACTGTCGTCTGTTATACGGTTAGCGTCTCTACATTTTCTGACAAAAATATTACATTTTATTTGACTATTCCAGAACACGGCATTACTTCACGTAACCGCTATATTTCTTTAATGTGTTGGTTTGAGGAAGCTGCACACCAGGAATAACGAAAAAGCAACACACAATTTTGTAACGAGTTCTATCAGGAGTGCAATGGAACGATAACACTAATATCTGGGAGATGGACTTCAAGATACACAATAGTACGTTTAGAAGGAGTTTGCACAGAATTCTTATGTTTATGGAGTAATGCATACACCTTGAAAAACATTTGCAGCGAAGGGAGGACTATTGCATTCTGCGAAAATTAAATTCCTGTTACGGGAACATTTTTTTAGAATTTCAGTTCTATAGAAATAGGATTACTTCACAGACTGTTGCGAAGAACAGTAACTGGAAGACAAGCAGTGTTACATTTACCGTAACACAGGACTGGGTGTAAATCTGAACGTGCGCTCACAGCAGCTTGTACAAGGATCTCCAAGACAGAAACAGCCACAGACGCAGCGGAGCGCCTCTGGTCTGCAAATTACGTCGAATAATGGCCACATAAGACCATCAGTTAGCTCAGCTAAACGAGGCCTAATTAAACTTAATACACTCGTCTGCTCTTTCTGAGAGAACGCAGCTGTATGGACAGAGGAGCCAGTGTTGCGTCACCGCATAATCTGATGTGGACCGCAGGGACCGAACACAGCGAACATTCTGCTCTAGACTTTAGCCATGAAATTGTTTCATTACTGGACATCAACGCGCGAAATTACGCACGAATGACAAGACACCATCGGCTGTGCTCTCATGAGGCTTTTTGCTCACGGTAATCTATAAACGTGAGCTGTCAAGAAACAAAACAGGTACTCTTTGCCATCTGCTCGTGTCCATCACGATTATAACATTTTCCAGGATTTCATGATAATGAACGACGTCAAGTGCTAAGAAAGAACAACTACCTAGCCATGAAAATATGGTAACGTAACTTGCAAGCTGAGTAAACCAAATAACAGGTGCATTCGAACTCATAATTTACATACGTTTCTCTTGATGGCACATCCACAACTGTTAGTCATCATCAATGATAATATCCGTTACAATTGTAAAACTTACTTATTACCAAGAAGAAAAGCACTACCCGCTTTCATGACACATGCCTCATCTTCAGGTGTATCTGCAAAATTTTAAATGAATAATAATGCTTATACACATAGTTAAAATAAGTTAACAATTTTTGGATGTTGCAGTGTTCATGAGGATGCATGTGTGGCGCGCGCCTCAGCCTTGACCGTTGTGCTCCTCTGTGAGACGCCATCTGGCAGACGCAGGATGGACGAGAAAATTCTCTTGCATCCCGTGTACCAGGGATGCACTACTTTTAACATATTTTAACCTGTTTTGACCTTAGCTACGCCGCCTTTGGGGACTCACACTTTAATGTACGTTTAGGGTTTTTTTCTAAGAATTCTGTTGGTTCTGTTTATCTTCAATTATCTTAACTACGAGAATAGGTATTACTATTCATTTAAAATTTTGAATGATGCTCGTGAAGATGGGACGTATTTCCTGAAACCGGGTAGTCATTTTCTTTATCGTACCACATATTTTTACAACTTTGGCCGGTCTTACTATCAATCTTTTATGAGTATAATTTCCCAGTAGTAACTCTTTAATATCCCGATAACACTCTTATTACGAACTTAGTGACTTCGGATAAAGTTCGCCAATTTTGTGTAATCATCTCAATAATATATCCAATGATAAAGAATAATGCTGAAAGCAGTAGTAGCAGCTATCGACATCTTACAAAGGGGGCAAAATAGGTTGTAAAACGCGATTTTTATTGTGAACTTATCAGCCTCCCCCCTCACAGTGTATCGTGGAATTGATTACATGGCTCTTTTCTCGTGTTGGCTATGGACGGCGCCAAGCGCCCACCCAAAGATCACAGAATTCCTGTAGCTTAAGGTGACACGAATCGTAAATTGTGGGTCATCGCTAAGTGACGTTCCAGGTGTGTTCGATATGACATGTATCGTAAAATTTTAGGAGTCACGCCAACTGAAATTCGTCACTATAATACACAAAGTACTTTACCCTGGATCGTCCCATGAAGCATGGGAAATTTTCTTACTTGAGAACAGCAAATCCTGAGAGGAAGACAAGAGCCATGAAGAGATGTAAGTAGTTAACTATTCCTACTGCTGTAGCCCGCACTTTCATGGTGGCTATCGTAAGAGCCACACGTCCCCTGAAGTCCATATGAAAAACCCCAGAGTACAAAACTGCCATGATTCGTCTGTGTACGCACTGTGATGCTTGTGTAGAGAAAGTAATCTGCTGGAACACAGTGAATACCTGCTACTGTCATCGACAAGATGTAAAAAAAAAAATTACATTCACTTAATAAGCTTCAACATAGATGTTTCCCCTTCCGTGAAGAAAGCAATATTTTAGAGTATATAGATGGCTTTGAAATCCTTCACATATTGCCAACATATAGTGATTTCAGTAATGTACCAGCATATGAGCCACATCCATTAATTAATATTATGTTCGTATATACCAAACTCGTAACCACCTTCCTTATTTACTCTACATGAAAAGCTATCTGTACCAATAAACAAAAGACACGAAATTATCATCAGTCACAAACTACATAATTTTTCATGGGTCAGATTAGAGGGAATCTCCGTTTTGCTATTTTTTTTTTTTTTTTTTTTTTTTTGGCATATGTGTACCGGGAAGAGAAAATTCATAACTGCTATGAATGTACATATCACGAATGGTCTGGTCCTGATAATGATACTTAGCTCCAGCAATATATGATAAACGGCCTAAGTCAAAGCAAAATAAGACAGCAACAGAAACATTTTCTGGTTGTTCCTAATTAAAAAATGTAAATCTAGACTTCAGCTGATGGCGACGCTAAAATACTACAGTGCAAACGCCAAGCGTGAACAGGGAGTGCAATATTGAACAAATAATACTACGTTACACAAAAAGTAAAAATGTGAGGAACCACTGTAAAGTGTTTGCTACAGACACAGGAGGCTGACAAAAATATTGAAACCGCAAAAAACAACATATTACCGTGCCTAATAGGGTGTAGAATACCTGCTGACATTCAAAACAACTTCCAGGCATCTCGGAATGGATAAATACACGTCCTGCATAATGGACAGCGATCACGCACACTTGTCTACAAAGTAAACCACAGAGGTTCCATAATACTGAAATCTGATGACTGGTGGCCAGGGGAGATGCGACAGTTTATCCTCATGCTCACAAAACCAGTCCTGGACGATGAGCGCTGTGTAAACAGGAGCTCTGTCGTCTTGGAACGCAGCATCACCGTTGGGGGACAAACATTTTACCACGAGATGGACCTGGGCAGCCAAAATGGTTACATATTATTTCGCCGCAATGCGACTTTGCAGAGTAACAATGGGGTCCATGGAATACCACGATATGACTGCCCGTATCATCTCCCAACAGCCTCTACGTTTCACGTTTGGAACGTAAATTCTGTGACCAGTTGGAAACAGTGTAAAACAAGACTCAAATAACGCCGCGCGGTCCGAGGCGCCTTGCCACGGTTCGCGCGGCATCCCCCAGAGGAGGTTCGAGTCCTCCCTCGGGCATGGGTGGATGTGTTGTCCTTAGAGTTAGATTAAGTAGTGTGTAAGCCTAGGGACCGATGACTTCAACACTTCGGTCCCATAGGAACTTATCACAACCAAATGACTTTCTTCCAATGCTCCACAGTCCAGGTTTTATGGGTTCGGCACCACGTTTTCCCGTTAAGGGTATTAGCATCACTGATAAGTGTTTCTGGAATTCCAGCTCGCCATGCGATTCTCTGATTATGAAGCTCACTTCGTGTTGTTTCGGCTCTCGTCAGATTGGCGAATGCGACATTCAATTCTGCAGCCTAGAGAGGTGGCGCAGTGGTTAGCACACTGGACTCTCATTCGGGAAGGCGACGGATCAAACCCGCGTCCGGCCATCCTGATTTAGGTTTTCCGTGATTTCCTTAAATCACTCCAGGCAAATGCCGGGATGGTTCCTTTGAAAGGGCATGGCTGACTTCGTTCCCCATCCTTGGCTAATCCGATGGGTCCGATTACCTCGCTGTTTGTCCCCTCTCCCTAAATCAAGCAACCAACCAATCAATAAATTCTGCAGTGACTTTTGCAGCTGTCGTCCTCTTGTTTTTCCTCACACTCCTCTTCAATGACCGTTCGCAACGTTGTGACTTAGCAGATGAAGTTCTTCAGATTTCTCTGCATGCGGTATAATCTTCGATGTGGTGCCTCGCGAAAAACCAGTCAGTTCGGCTCTCTTGGTTACGGTATCACCCACTGCACGAGCACTAGCAATTTGGCTACGTTCGAGTTCATTCAGCTCCGACATAATGCACTTACAACTACGCAGAACACTGTTCTGACCTCGACAGGCACTTGCAACATACTGAGGACATTGCACAGTCGCCGGTCACGGCAAAGTACACCATCCCATCTGGAAGCTTACGTAGCATCTGCATTTATGTTCAAGCATGCATTTTTGTCCAACACCTGTACGCGGCACTGACCAAAGCAACAGTCACCACGCAGTTTCCAAAAATAAGAGGCGATATTTTTGACGTTGGACGAAACAACATAGATCCGCTAGGAACTAAGTTTGTTGATCCCTTGTGGCTACAGTGAGAAGCTCGTGAAATGTGAGCAGAACGGGAGCTGAAACGGAGCCGGCTCCCGCTACCGAGGACGGGAACTGCGATACGCTGTTACATATCCCGCTGCGATGTCGCCGCCTTCATCCTCCTTGCCAGGCGTGCTTAGTTTCGTCGAGGCTTCTACTTCGGCCCTTGCAAAGACTGACTCATCGGGACCGGACGTTATCTTTTCAGCCGCTGACCAGGATATATGTTACAATATTTCGACGACTGATCCAGTCGTAGAAATATTGTGCGCAAAAACGCAGTCGATAAAACAGATTGACAGGTGAAAAACATATCAATGACCTATCACGCTGGATAAGCTTCAAAAATTACACGAGCAATTTAGTGTTGGCTTGTTAACTCAGATCACTGGGCTTACTTCTGATGGCAAGCACTGTTCTAATACGGCCCTCTACAGTCGTTCGCCACATACGAGTTAATCATTGGAACAATATTTATAACCGTGCGAAGTATTTCTTTGTTCCGTCCTAATATCATATGGATTATTTCCTCAGTGTCCTAGTCATAGAAAACTTTGTGTACTGATGGGAGGAGTTTATAGGAACACTCGCGGGAACGAGAGAGGCGTTTACGAAACAAATTTCAAGGAGACAACGCGGGAGGGCTAGGTTCTTTCAGCTCCACGTGTCTGTTACAGCGACTAAATGCTGCAATGGGAGTACCAGGCACGACAGCACCGGGCTGCTTCTGCGTGTCTACCTGAAACCACGCGATCATCACCTATCGGTTCGAGGGAAAACCGTGGCAACTGAGAATTTCCCTTCCCGCTGCTAAATCCTCCTCTGTCTACAACTGACTGTTATGCGCAGATATACAGAATACATGAAAAAGACACTTCTGATATACCGCGAATCCACGTTTTTGAAAATTTCAAGTATTGAACGATGACACTGCTGTCCAAGGAAGGAGTGAAGAGATCATTCGGAGAAAACGTGTGCACAGGAAAACAACCTCAAATTTATAGGTGACACTGAGAGAAAGAAAGCAACATTTACGTTATACGATGTATTGTACACAGAGAGTACGAGATGTATCATGAAGAAACGTGAAGACGCGGCTTTTCGGCGCATCTCAGTTAACCCAAGTGAGTAGAACCATAAATCTGAGACGAAATTGAAAGTAAGGTACGAAGAATGAAGTAACTACAGCAAATGAAAAGAACAGAAGTGAGGAAGTCTATTGTACACGTTAAGGACACGTTGTATGTAGCTCAGTTCTAAAGGTCTACACGCTCGTGTTGCAGAGTACACATTGAGAACCAATAGTGGTATCTTACGGGTATATAAGCCGTGTCCGAAGTCCGAGACCACTACAATTACTGTCATAATTGCGACAACGGCTCAGACTAAATGGCCTTGTGTATCCAGCGATCGCTAAATCCCTCACACACATTCTCTTCTCCACGCTGCCACGAACTGTCTCCTTGTGATATAACGTTCCCTGTTCCCAAACCGTGGCCTCACTTCTGGTAGTTGGGCGCTAACTTTATTTCCATCGAGTCACGCCACGTGTTTCACCTTCACTTCTCGAGAGTGACTGCACTCGACGAAAAGGAAAACAACGTCGGTCTGTTTGTCACTCGTTACTGTCTTACCACGCATTTCATTTACTTTGTTCACTTGCCCACAGAATATACAAAAGTTGTTTATATGCAACGTTCTTGCGACGTCTCTCCCCGTATTGATTCTAGGAACACTTGGTGATATTTTTTCATAGCTGGCATCTTTCTGGCTGCTGTGTTTACTTCATCCTGCATTTCATTTCTTGCTTTCGAAAACAGAAATGCTCTGTTTTAAAATTCCCTTTCCCACGGAAAGTAGCACGGGCCAACAAATTTAAAAAAAATGTTTTGTGTCATCAAGTCAAAATCCTCATTATCAACCCGAGAACTATTCTCGAACTGGTGGTATTGCCAGTGACTTGCGTAGTGTGGATTTACGAAGAATCCTTCCGTTATCAGAAACCTTACAAGGCTGCTCACATCGGATATGAGATTGGAAGTTGCTACCAAGATCTTTTCCTGACGCTGTACAATTATTTTTTTAAATAAATATTTAACGAAAGAATCTAAGAAATGCAAATGAGCTGACCATAGAAATTGCACTGAAAAGGGGAGCGCTTAGTGGTATCAGGACTAGCCTTACGAGTTAGTGGACTTTCGGCGTAAACTCTGTTCAGACGTCGAAAGTCCTAGGAGTACAAGCATGTCTCCCCACACATTTATGGGCGTATTACGGTCTGAGAGGATATATTAGGACACGATATAAATTCGGCAAAAAATTAATGAAATACATGAACATTGTGGGCAACTAAGATGCTTCCTGTACGATGGTATACGGCTAAATGTATGAAGGTATGAAACGCGAGAAGGAGGGGGGGGGGGGGGAGGAGATTCGATAAGGGACCTTACTCATTGTACGTGCCGGCCGAGTATGGTCTTCAATTAGCAATATTTTGTTCAAAAATGCTATGAGTATAAATGGCGTCATTGAAAGCGTTCGAAGAAAGTAAGATAGATGTCGATGTTCAGACTGGAAGAAAAATCAAGAGGCAGATTCTGCCGCCAAAATCTCACTTCACGCGAAGGTTAGATTTGAATATCTTTTGCTGACAATCTTGAACAGCATCGACGTCGAGTTTACTGAAGGGAGAAATAGCTCAGACAAACGACGAATGACGATCAATCATTTACCCTATGATGAAGGAAAAACTTGAAAAAAAAAATTGTTCTAACAGGTCTCTGAAGGCCCAACGATACCCAGCAATCGCCCTGTCATCCTTAGACGATAGGCGTCATTGGGTGCGGATTTGGAGGGGCATGTGGTCAGCATAGCGCTCTCCCGGCTGTTGTCAGCTTTCGTCACCCGAGCTGCTACTTCTCAAACAAGTAGCTTCTGAACTGGCCTCACAAGGGCTGAGTGCCGATCCGGGCGGTCACCCATCCAACTGACAGCGCTTAACTTCGGTGATCTGACGGGAACCTGTATTGCCACTGCGTCAAGGCTGTTGGCGTGCTGATGGAAATATATCAGTATTCCCTGGAGTGAATGTGAGAGAGAAGTCACTCTGAACCAAGATCGAGATCGGGGCCAACGAGGCATGTGACATCACACTAGTCTGCTTGGCCGCCGCATTTCGCGAACGGTCGGCTCCGTGCAGGGCTCAGGAGAAACCAATATTTAATTGAAAAGGTACCTAATAAAGGTCTTAATTTTGCCGTGTGCTATCGAGAACTTGCATGCTTTTAAACACGCGGTCAAAAATTATTAAACTCGTCCGAAATAGTTACGCGCTCCACGTCGGAGACGGCTGCTGGCACTTTTTAAGACCTACAGTGTCACGTGCTGTGACGTACGCGCCACGGCCTGTCTTTCTTGTGCGCCTCGATCGAGATGTCGTAACGTGGATTTCAACTCCTTTCGTCCATTCGTATATTCCCGTCTGCACCACCAAGTAGGGACTGGGCTGTACTACGTGGACGACAGTAACAATGGACAGCTCACAGAATAGGAAATGTCAGCCAGAAAGACGAAAAACTTGCGATCAGGAACTGACTTTACCTCCGGACAAGGTCTGCTAGCACATCCTCCGTCAATATCAAGATAAAAAGGTCGGACGATAGCGAAAGATCTCAGCGGACGGCCAATCCCCGGCGCTGTGTTCGTGCGCGCATAAAAAATTTAAGTGCGACGCTTGAACCCTTAATCAAAACACCAAGGCGGTTAGTGCGCTAGCCGGCAGATGCGCGCCGATACAAATATTGAATAAATAATAAACATATCCCGCGTCCATCAGGCGGCAGACCGACGCGCAGCGGTCGGAGTGCAGGCGAGGGGGTCGTGCCGGCGAGGTTTAATGAACGCACATAAAGTTGCATTCGGCAGCGGCGCGGCCGCGCTCCGCCAGATATAAAGCGGCGGCCGGTCGCGGACAGCCGAACAATCCCAGCGCGGCGCGCAGATTGTCATCTCGCATCGGCGGCCGCGGCAGCCTAATGATTGGCTGTAAAACACGATGGTCGCAGTTCCCGAACCGACGCTACAGTAAAACGCGCGAAATATGAAGACATTAACCGCCTGTACTCTCGCGGCGCGAGTAATGACTGCTTCGAAACTGGCAGGGAAGGTGGGAGGTACACGAGGGGGGAAAAAGAATAAAAATGTTGTGAGAGTGAGGGGTGCGAGGGAACTGTATGTAAACGGGTGGGCGCCTAGAACGTCATTCTGGGGAGCCGGCCGGTGGCCGCTGTCAAATGACTTATCCCCCGGCGCAGCGGCCGCGAATAGCGGCAATCGCTGCCGCTGCGACCTATTACGTCGCTGTAATCTCGCCGCCACGCCGACCGATTCCGCGCTGCCGATGGCCGACGCCACCGCTGCTGCAGCGCCCACCGCCCGCGATTGCTCTCCCGTACGTACGTGCCTGCGTACCGAGGTGTACCTTAAATTTCGCACTGACAATGAGTAAGCGCGTCACGGCTGGGTGCCGCAGTGCTTGCTGTACGGGCTACTACGAGGGCATGTCAAAAAGTACTGGTAATAAAAGAAATTACTTTTTACTGAGGGAACATCGTTGCAAGTAACGTCATTTCTCTACATAATACCCCTCAACCTCTAAGCCCCTTGGCAAGCTTCCTAATTCCGTCCCGGAAGACGTTCTGTAGCATTGTACACGTACTCCCTTACAGCGTCTCCACAACCTAGTCATCCGAAAAACATTTGGATTCACGCAGGTGCACCTTCATCGAACCATCAAGGTTAAAAGCACTTGAAGATAGGTCAAGACTGTACACAGAGTGCTCCAGCATCTCCAACCAAGATTCTGAGTGCACCAGTTTCTTTTCCCAGCCATATGTCAGCGAGCATTATTGTGAAGCAAAAATCACACATTTTAAAAACTTTTCTGGCTTCTTCATTCTGGTCAGAGACCGCAGTAACCAGACAGTAGTTGCCACTACTCACTGTTTGACCCTTACAAAAGTCATAGGATACCTCCTAAAATCGTGTCGGACCACCTTCTGCCTGACGTTGTCTAGCAAATCGACGTGACGTGGACTCGACACGGCGTTAAAAGTCCTCTGCAGAAATAATGAGCCACACTGCCTCTATAGCCGTCCATAATTGCATCAGTGTTGCCAGTGCCGGATGTTGAGCACGAAGTGAATTCTCGATTATATCCCATAAATGTTCGATGAGATTCATGTCGGGCGATCTGGGTGGCCAAATCATTCGTTCGAACTGTCCAGAAAGTTCTTCAAACCAATTGCGAACTATTGTAGCCCGGAGACACGGCACTTTTCGTCTATTAAAATTTCATGACTGGCAGCAAACTGTCCCCACGTAGCTGAACATAACAATTTCCAGTCAGTGATTGGTTCAGGTGGGTCAGAGAACCCAATCCATTCCATGTAAACACAGAGCACACGGTTATAGATTTACCACCAGCTCGCACAGTGTCTTGCTGACGACTTGGGTTCATTGCTTCGTGGGGTTTACGCCACAGTCAAACATTACCATCAGCTCTTACCGACTGAAATCGGGACTTATCTGACAAGGCCAAGATTTTCCATTCGCCTAGGTTCCGACCTATACGGTCACGATCGCAGGAGAGGTGCTCCTAGCGGTGCCATGCTGTTGGCAAAGTTACTGGCATCCGTCGTCTAGTGCCATAGCCCGTTAACACCAGATTTCGCCGTACTGTACTAACGGATAATTTCATCGCACGTCCCACATTAATTTCTGCGGTTATTTCATGCACTGTTGCTTGTCTCTTAGCATTGCCAACTCTACGCAAACGCCGCTGCTCTCGGTCGTTTTGTGAAGGTCGTCGGCCACTACGTTATCCGTGGAGGGAGGCAATGCCAGATATTTCGTATTCGCGCCACATTCTTGACACTGTGGTTCGCGGAATATTGAACCCCCTAACGATTTCCGAATTGGAATGTCCCATGTCTCTAGCTCCAACTATCTTTCCGCGTTCAAAGACTGTTAATTCCCGTCGTGCGGCCGTGATCACGTCGAAATCCTTTTCACATGAATCACCTGAGTACAAACGACAGCTCTGCCAATGCATTGCTCTTTTATAGCTTCTGTACGCGATCTGCAGTACCTCCCTGTCTACATGTGCATATCACTGCCCCGAGACTTCTGTCACCTCAGTGTTTGAGTGTAATGAATCCGCTGTGAACATCGTTTCCCAAAACACTTTACTGCAGAAGTTTTGTTTTTGAAATTTTACTCTAGAAAAAGACGGATATTTCCACACCCTGCTCTACCACTTACTGTCTGCTTTGCAGTGACTGACTCTATTGTCATCAAAGGTTACTATGGACTTAGAAGACCTTCTCCTTCCTTTTCAAAACGTCTTAAACGTGGTTTTAATACTTCCACAAGTACCTGTTTGTGTTCGTCTGTCAGCTGAATGATAACCAACGAGTGCAAACTGTACGATGTACGTATACGGCCAGTGACACATACTGATACGAGGCAAATGATCAGCACGTGAGCAATATCGTCAATTCCGGCACGAAGATCATCAGGAATCGCTCGCTCAGCTTTCTAGATGTTCGTGTCTCTTTTCGAAGTGGATCGTCTACCCAAAAGCTCTTCGCAACAGACAGTAAGGTAGCTGTCACCATCCTGTAGAAGCGTTCAGCGAATAATCTCTGCCATTTTTAGCTCTCTCACTTCCCTGATTTCTTCCTTGGTGCATAAAAAACGGGGGAAACGTATTACTAAATGATGTGGAATTAATACGAATAGAACGATTCACTGTACGAACACAATTGAAGCATATGTACAACAGAAAGGTCAAAGTATTTTTGAGGCAGCGCTGTCGAACTATGGGACAAAAAAATTGTGTTTATTTATTGACTTATACTTTTCATGGGCATTCCTTCGAATTCACGTAGGTCTTTGCCACTTATTAGGCAACGAACGAACGATTTGACAATAGTTTAGATTATTTCGGAGCATTATTCGTGACGAGAAAACTGTCGAGTAGGAATGCAGACTCTTCAAAGAATGTCTATGCACCAACTTAACAGTCAGTAAACTACAATGATACCGTCTACACTGTCCCGTTTGTCACCTAACGTGGGCTTCAGGCGCACAGTGCTGCCAGCTCTTAATCTAGAGAAAAACGTGCAAATATAGTAATCTTTGACAATATTATTAATGAATAACCGTTGGAGTCAGATTGAAACACATGGAAATAATCACGAGTGTCCATACTATGCAGAGCAATCACATAGCAAATGACACACTTCAATCATTGCTAGGATTTCAATAAACAGCACTTTTACTGGCAGAGATATACCTTCCAAGACACTCCCACGCTTATATACCGTTCAACTATGTGTAACTCAAATCAGTTTGCTCTACCAGGGTACATCTAGATAGAATAAAAAACAAAAAAAGGCAACGCGAACGGTTAAAGACCTGTTTTCCTCTTCGGAAGAGGGTAAGCGAGAGGTGAAAAATATCACCAACTGGTAAACGGTAAAAGGAGATAACCCGAACACCTAGCGAAAATCTACTTACAAAATTCAAAATGGCGTTCCTCGGACTGAACCTACAATTCTTCCCATGATTTCAACGAATGAGATACGTAGAGACCACGAAGACGAGGTGACGTCAAAAAGAGCTCTTACAAAAGTTTATAACTCAAAACAGCCACTTGCTCCGTGCAACGTCCGTGAATGGAAAAGGAAGGAACTTTAATGTAATATACGATCTGTGTAATTTCTGCCACATATCTTACACTGATTTGCTCAGTATTGTTCTATACTACACACTTACTTGGAAGCACATTGTACCGTGAATGATATCCGAAACGGATTTTTCCTAATTCCTGTAGTTTTGTATTTACGTATACAGTTAAGGAACAGTGACCGTGTGTGGGTCTCTATACATAACCTAAATACAAAAAGAAATTCATAATGACGGCAGTATTATCACCCATACTTTATGATAAAGTCATATACTTACGCCCATAGCTGCTATATGGATATTGAGTAGCACGACACCAGCCGTCTTACAAATGAATAGGGAACACACTGACAGCAACTTACCTGAAAGACAAAAACATGCATTACAAAACAGTACGAAAATTCTCTAAACAGAGGACAAGCAAAATTATAAGAACACATATACGTAAGAAGAGCGTACGCTAATTCACATCCGTCACGGAAACAATATCAGATCAAAATAAATCATTCAGAGTATCTTATTAGCCTGAAACGCAGATATATGGATACAAATTAGGGTTAATTATTCGCTTTGGCGAAAAACCTGAACCTTAATATGAATCTGGAAGTGACATTAATTACCACAGAGTTTGTGGCTGCATCCGTGACGCCCCACAGCGGTATGGGATGGATCACGTTTACATTAAACAAATCTATTTAACAAAAACAGTCTGCCTTGTCGGAGTGCCAGAGCTGCCTCCGCTGACAAGGTGTGAGGATTTAATCCAGGAATGGCTCAGCATTGTGTATCGGAAGTAAACGCAAACTGATCCAGAGGAAATTTTATAGACCGATACCGGCAACAAACAGCAAGATTTCACTATACCGAGTTGGCAGTTTATATACTAACTACTAGTGACTGCCCATCAACAAATTAAGGTATGACGGGTTTTCAGTAAAAATATTTGTGCTATCGTATGTGCCACAACATCTTTCAACGTAATGGGTAAAAATTATGGAAGAATATTTAAAAATCGAAGCGAAGAAACCAACTGCAAGTAACCGACATTCCATTCACCTGGAATGAATACCATTTTCCTGTGCCTGATGCCTTATTTAACAGGTAAGAGCTGTGAGATACTCTACTCTCAGTCGGGAGAAGTCGACTTCCAGGGCAGAATGCATACGGTGGTTTATAATGGAAAACGAAGACGAAATTCCGATCTCACTACGTATCAATGGCTTAGATTTATCAGTGTCATAGAGCATTTGTTCCAGTGTGGTTAGCTACACGTCACAGTAAATCTTCTTTCCAATCCCGTTGAAACTGCTTAAGCACGCCGCCTATACTGACGGTACGTTTGCAATCCTTTCGGTGACACTTTGTGGTTAACAAAATGGTTCAAATGGCTCTGAACACTATGGGCCTTAACTAATGAGGTCATCAGTCCCCTAGAACTTAGAACGTGTAAGCCTCCGGTTTATACCCGTATTTTATTGGACCTCTTTCCTACTGTGAGGACAAAGTTTCAATGCATCATTTTTATGTTAGGAGAGAGAGTACGTACAGCGAGAGAAAGAAGGTGCTGGGGGGGGGGGGCGGGGGCGGCGAAGGGGGAATGGTTCGACTGTTTATGTTTAGCTTGAACTGCTTCATTCTTCTTCAGGAAATAGACCAGCCGGTTATAATATCATCACTTGAAGAGAGTAGGAAAATCCCGAATATTTCAGGAGCACCGTAAGAATAAGTGCACCCATAAGCTTACGATGTTGAAGAGACCGTCAGGTTGGCTTATTACTGGTCAGTTCTTCGTTCCTCAACCAATACGAGTCTGAATGAACCTGTGAGTGATCCAGATGTGGTAGCCATATCTGAACGGGCAGATCCGAAATTTGATCGTACGAAGATTTCACTGCACGCGGTACGGAATTCGGGCAACACAATATAGCGGAAGTGTTTCACATCATTTTGCTACTAGACGTTCTTGAACACATACTTTAGTTGCTACTTTTGTCAACACTCTTAGTTTAATAATCTTCTAGGCCCATAAAAACGCACTTCTTTTGACTGCGTCATGAATGTCCCGCTTGTAATAGATCGCATGCCTTCCAAATAATTGCATTCCGTGTTCTGTGGAAGAAGAAGCGTAAGTAAATGGCAATAAAATGGAAGGAAGGAAGGAAGGAAGGACGGACGGAAGGACGACGGAAAGAAAGAAGGATGGACAGAAGAGAGGAAAGGAGAGACAAGGAGGACATTTCAACGGCGAAGTTGATTCGCTCCGTCGCCGATGAAAACAGTAAAGAGATTATTAGCTAATTTGAGCAGAAATAGGAAGAAATTTGCTGTGGTACTCGTGTTAAGAAATCGTCTCAGCGGCGGGTAAAAGTTATTTTTGGAAACTGACGGACAACACAAAACAAATCAGTGGTAAGAGGCACTCCTCCCTACGGTGAGTGTCGTAACCACTGCACCAAATCGGAAGGAGCGAAGAAAGTTTTGTTTCCACGTTCTAATGCCAAATGTGTGCTTCCTACAGTTCGAAGAAAACACCAAACATCCCCATTCATATCAGTAACACAAATATTTACTATTGTGATACGCAATATAGGCATAGAAAGTTGAGCGAAAGGAGGGGGGAGGGAGAGGGGGAGGGGGAGGAGGAGGAGGAGGAGAAGGAGGAGGAGGGAGGGAGGGAGGGAGGGAGGGAGTTAGGTAGGTATGGATAGCATGAAACCGCAGTTCGTATTACAAAGAACGAGACACCACGTGCTGCATGGGCGGCCAGTCCAGCCGCCTCTCTGGCGAGCAGCAAATGAAGAAACTGGTTCACGGAGGCCCGCCTTGTTTGTTGGAAAGCAGGTCGCTTAAATATTTACAAGAGCCGTAAACAGGCTCGCCTGATTGAAATACTCAGGCAAGCTCGCTTGGCATATGGCTGGGCGGCGCCACGAGGGGCGTGTGTATCATCTTTCGGCTGGCCGCTTGGAACGTGGATCCTCATCCGATGCCTGTTTCGCTTTTATCTGCAAGGAAACGCCTATCAGCACTTGTTTTCGCAACGGAGCACTGCTTTACTCTGCTTCTGTCTCTCGTCGCAGACCACGCCTAAAAATATCTGAGGAATAGTGCTGCACTAAAAGGAGTTTTGTTTAAGAAGATATGTTCAGACTTTAATTATCCAGCCTCAGACGCATATCTATCGTCTCGGTTTACTTCTAGCGTGCCACAGATGCTATTATTTTAATAATCTTCTTCTTTTTCTCGCTGTCTGCGTATAGTGTTATTTCTTTGCAAGCAAGCGAAAGTTTTCTGAATGTTTGCGAATCGTGTGAGGCGGAGTCTTGGGTACCAGGGCGGTATTCACCAATCGGAATGTGAAAAATCGCCTAAAAACCACATCCAGGCTGGCCGATATATCTGTCCTCGTCGTCAGTCCGCCGGGTGGATTCTATATGATTTTAATAATTGTAACAGTTAATATAGACAATTCCATTTAATAGAACGATAATTTGTTTACATCACTGCTTAGTAAGATGCCTTAACATAATTCCAAAAACTGCAGAGAAATAAATGACCTGAAAAACATTCATCTGAAAAATTGATAAACAGATGGCTCACAACTGATTTTACAGCTATGTTAGCAACGAATTCAAAATTTTGATTATGCCGTATTTTACAAAATGTGAAATCTAAGTGTGCATTCACCATCATCAGTGTTTCACCAAGCACTATGACAGTGAACACAGGTCTACAGCCGGCCGCTGTGGCCGAGCGGTCCTAGGCGCTTCAGTCCGGAACCGCGCTGCTGCTACGGTCGCAGGTTCGAATCCTGCTTCGGGCATGGATGTGTGTGATGTCCTTAGGTTAGTTAGGTTTAAGTAGTTCTAAGTCTAGGGGGCTGATGACCTCAGATGTTAAGTCCCATAGTGCTTAGAGCCATTTGAACTATTTTTGAACAGGTCTACAGACTATGCATAAGCGAGCGTGTAAATGAAGAAAATGCTGTTCCCTCCAGTTCTTTCTGCCTATATTTGGGAAAGTCAATCTTTGTTCCTTATTTCATAGTGGACATCTTTCTGTTTTGCCTCAGCTTTCTACGGTTTTCCCGTTCTACCTGTGGAATCATGAAGCGTGTCGTGTTTGCTGTTTGCATCTGCTATGGTCGGTCTTTGACCAAGCTATAAGCCCATCCAAGTGATGATACCCTCAGCAGGCAAGTGGAAAGCAGCTAACAATTTTCTAGAATGCGTGCCATTTTCGAGACTCTTGGTTCTCATGCTAGGTTATTCTTGCCGAAGTTTAGCCGAGAAATTTGGAAGCTGATAAACATGAAAATACAAGCACTTAAAATAAAATTTTGTTCGGGGGAGGGGGGGGGGGGGGGGCTGAGGGATGGTGCGGCGGTTGTGTTATGATCCCCGTAACTCCTTGACGCATCCCCCCCCCCCCCCCACCCTCTTCACCGTCGCAGATACCGTACCACTCTGATCGGATAAGGATGTGATAAGGAATCGGCCCTATATCTCTTGGAGTGTCCATACAGGTTTTATGTAATCTTGGAAAGCAACAGAAAACTTAAAACGGGGTGGTCATGATGGTCATCCGGTTAGTGTCTCCATCGCAGACAGCATGTGTGTAGATCATCTGTAATCTCCTGGCTTCTGAGCAACAAACTTCATGTGTAAGCCATCTATCACTCTGCGCGTACCGAGAAGCCTAAACTCGAAAATGACGCACAGGAACGAAAAGTAGGACTTTGCAACACACAGAGCTAAAGGTGTATGGTGGAAACTTCTCGTCACTATACCATTCCGTCAGTATAATTTTTGATTCTTCGTGCTCGGTACGTTAAAAATACTCATCCTTCCTAACGCTAAAGAGTGGCACACGCAGGTTCTAAAAACAACAAGAACGCCGATAAAAAGTTATTCTCTTTCAGCAGATAGTCGGACATGTAGCTAAGTAAAATTAAGTACAGCACTACATCTCAGAAAAGCAAGGTCCAGTACTATGTAATGCAGTTTTCCGTTTACAATTTCCGCCTTGGATAATTGTTTCAGAAAGTTACTCACATACGAGAGTTGTTGTTGTTGTGATCTTCAGTCCTGACACTGGTTTGATGCAGCTCTCCACGCTACTCTATCCTGTACAAGCATCTTCATCTCCCAGTACCTACTGCAGCCTACATCCCTCTGAATCTGCTTAGTATGTTCATCTCTTGGTCTACCTCTACGATTTTTACCCTCCACGCTGCCCTCCAATACTAAATTGGTGATCTCTTGATGCCTCAGAACATGTCCTACCAACCGATCCCTTCTTCTAGCTAAGTTGTGTCACAAACTCCTCTTCTCCCCAATCCTATTCAATACCTCCTCATTAGTTATATGATCTACCCATCTAATCTTCAGCATTCTTCTGTAGCACCACATTTTGAAAGCTTCTATTCTCTTCT
The DNA here is from genome assembly GCF_021461395.2 of Schistocerca americana. Taxonomy (NCBI): domain Eukaryota; kingdom Metazoa; phylum Arthropoda; class Insecta; order Orthoptera; family Acrididae; genus Schistocerca; species Schistocerca americana. Next base: position 688,855,752 of record NC_060122.1, read on the forward strand.
TGTCCAAAATAGTTATCGTCCATGTTTCGCTTCCATACATGGCTACACTCCATACAAATACTTTCAGAAACGACTTCCTGACAGTTAAATCTATACTCGATGTTAACAAATTTCTCTTCTTCAGAAACGCTTTCCTTGCCATTGCCAGTCTACATTTTATATCCTCTCTACTTCGACCATCATCAGTTATTTTTCTCCCGAAGTAGCAAAACTCCTTTACTACTTTCTCATTTCCTAATCTAATTCCCGCAGCATCACCGACTTAATTTGACTACATTCCATTATCCTCGTTTTGCTTTTGTTGATGTTCATCTTATATCCTCCTTTCAAGACACTGTCCATGCCGTTCAGGTGAGAGTAGTATTCCTTAATACATGTCGTCGGTGTATACAAATTTGTATAAAGTTAGTGTAATACCAGCCAAGGTAAGGAGTGAATTATTAAACCTAATAGTTGTTTTTGAATACACAATCCCATTAAACCAATCTAACAGCAACTTCTTTCACCCGCTCAAAAAATGACGAAAGGGGGGGGGGGGGACACGCAAGAGACGCAGACTGTCCTAGGGCAAAAGATCACGGCGTGGAGCACAAAAACAGAATCTCCTTTGTTGGGTTCTCTATGCCAAATGCGGGGGCAGTGGCCAAAAATTCGTAATGTTTCAGTGAGGCGGCACTATGTCCTGCTCACTGTAAGTAACAATTTTTTATGCAAGTAATTTTGACACAGCAATGGCGCCCTACGACAGAGAGAAAGGTAGTTGGGTTCCTGCGGTAGAAATGATGTTGGAGTGACCTGGGCAACATCGAAGTAATCTGTAACCGGAGTAGTGGTGCAGCTGGGCAACCGTTGCAAAGAAAGTGGACCTTTAAGGAAGTATCGCAGCTTTCTCGACAACAGAAGTCCTACAATTGGCCGGTGAACAAAACTCGGTAGCTGAGGGGAGTGAGCGGCAGGCGGCGGAATTCCGGCGGCTCGCCGCTGTTCGCTCCCACCTGCGGCCGCGCCACGGCACACGAACGTCTTGCTCAAGCGTGCGGCTCGGGCAGCCCTTCTCGACCTCCGCCTCCTGCGACTGCTCCTCCGCCGAAACTCATCTTTTATTCCGTTGGCGGGAAAGCAGTTTCACCTGGGTCATCACACATTTATGAATGTTGCATACATCGCGGCCCGGCAAGGACAGCACGCGCGCGCGCGCTTCTCGCAGAAAAACACCGCCGGGAACGCGCCCTCCGCGCTAAGATTTGAAGGCGGCTGCTGCTGCTACGAGGGGAACATACGGCCGCTGCGTTCGTCGCTCCGCTGATTCTTTTACGGACCGTTCGCCACGGATTCCTATTTTGCCTCGCACCGACCACCGCGAAACAGAGGCAGTCGCTATCCGAAAGACCTGCAATTCTTGCGATTCGATCGGAATACGAGGGGATCGTCGTGCAATGATAACTGTGACTGCTTACCTAGAATGACACGGACTGTTGTGGAAGCTCTATTCTCTACGCCGTATTTCTGGTAACTGTGTACGGGAAGTACGCAAGGTTTATTTATAATGGTGTCGTACTAATCTTTTCCTTGATACTGGCAAGTCTCTGTCTTCTTTAAACTAATTTTATGACAATTTCCGTGAACGTTTCGTGTAGTGTTTTCATTAACCACTAGTAAATTCGATAATGGTAGTACATACATTGTGTCCAAGGAGGAATGGTCAGTATTCACACCGAGCGAGTTGGCGCAGTGGTTAGCACACACTGGACTCGCATTCGGGAGGGCGACGGTTCAATCACTCATTCAGGTTTTCCGTGGTTTCCCTAAATCGCTCCAGGCAAATGCCGGGATGGTTCCTCTGAAAGGGCACGGCCGACTTCCTTTCCCTTCCTTCCCGTAATCCGATGAGACCGATGACCTCGCTGTTTGGTCTCTTCCCCAAAACAACCCAACTCAGCATTCACGGATATGACAGGATACGATCATTCTAAGCAAAAAGTCAAGTAAATATGGGCTCGTAAATGCCTATCTTAAGAACTTCAAGCACTTCATCTTCGGTACTATGGAACAGATGTCTTCTATTTGTTTTGGGAGTTGCTAGTACCGACAAAAACAAGAAAAAAGTCAAGTCGACATGGGCTTTTAAGGGCATACCTTAGAGCTACAAGCACTTGTTCATCTTGGCTTCTGTGAAACACGTCTCTTCTACTGAAGAAATGCTCATAGTTTTTAAGGTATGCATTTTAGAGCCCATATTTATCGGAAATTTTTTTGCGTCCATACTTGTTCGTCCCAAAATACAGAGATTTGTTTCACGGTAACGAAGGTGAAGAAGCGCTCACAGCTCTAAGGTATGCATTCTAAAGCTAATGTTTACGAGACTTTTTCGCTTCGAAAGATAGTTCCGGTTATATTCCCGGATATTGACCAATCCTCATGGGACGCCCTCCATGTAGCCTACGTATATTTCGACACTTACGCCATATTACGGTGACTAGTAATCAACTGTAGAGAACATGTTAGGCTAACGAGTAAACAAGATGGATGTACGACGTACCACATTTAATCACCATTACGTATCGCTCTCACTTACTCTCTCCTTGTAAGGAGTTGCTCCTCCTCAACAGGGAAACGGTAAGAACTTTTCCGTGGGACAATCGGCTTGTTATGCATATGCCGTCCAGTTTGGTGTTATTTGGTCGGAGAACGCTGGCAATGAACCGCGGAATAATAAGTATAATAGTTTAAGTGCTGGCAGTTACACAAAAAGTAAAAACTGCACCACTACGTGCGAAGATGTGTCCACACGAGATACCCGTTAGAAACATGTTACTAAACTTTAAATAAGTGACAAGTAGTTCAGTTGGCAGTGGGCTCTGAGCACTATGGGACTTGACATCTGAGGTCATCAGTCCGGGAGAACTTAGAACTACTTAAACCTAACTAACCTAAGGACACCACACACATCCATGCCCGAGGCAGGATTCGAACCTGCGAGCGTAGCAGTCGCGCGGTTCCGGACTGAAGCGCCTAGAACTGCTCGGCCACAACGGCCGGCGACAAGTAGTTCATACCATATTAGGTATAACGATAAGGACAACAGAGGGGTATGACGTGGGATTACCTGTTATTCACGCGTTTTCACGAAAGTTAACTTTCTACAGAATTACATTCAACGGTACTACTAGATAGCACCGACGTGGACATAACTGTGTGAATTCTTAGCCTCCACTCCACCATCTTTCCCTCTCGCTGGTATACAATGTTTTGCTACTGTTATCTTTGATAGAACTGTATCAAATGAAAAGTATGCAAAAGTAATTTTTTTATGTAGTTGTAATGAAAGGCTCATATTAGTGTGACGCCTTAAATGGTGAACAATAGTCATCGTTATCAACTTCCGGCACTAGAAATTTTTTTTTCTCCAATCACGAAGAGTGACAGATGGACTGAGGGAAACAAACTGATTTCGTCTCCATGCTGACTGATTCCTGCTGCACTGAATCCTTCGACAACAATATTGCATCGGACTGTGGCCGCCACACCGCTATCCTATTCGCTAACATTGGTTTTTCGAAATCAAAGCACTTGTGTACCTGTTTTAAAAGTCCGTCCCCGGTAGCTGAGTGGTCAGCGCGACAGACTGTCAATCCTAAGGGCCCGGGTTCGATGCCCGGCTGGGCTGGAGATTTTCTCCGCTCAGGGAGTGGGTGTTGTGTTGTCCTAATCATCATCATTTCATCCTCATCGACGCGCAAGTCGCCGAAGTGGCGTCAACTCGAAAGACTTGCACCAGGCGAGCGGTCTACCTGACGGGAGGCCGTTCACACGTCTAAACCTGTTTTAAACATACCGATGGACGCTGTTTCAGTCCTCAGACATCGCAACTAACTTATCGAGCCTGTTGCAGAGGACCGTACAGTGTAACTTGGGCTCCGAACTCCGATGAGAATTTGAATTTCTCACTTTTAAGAAGATAGAGGCGAAAGAAGGAACATGTGGAACAAAATATTCCTTGAGCAACTGACAACTGAATGTCAGATCTTTGAATCTACACGCTGACACCTACTTAGCATCCCCGCATCAAGAAATTTCGTTGGCAGAAATAGTAAGCAGAGTAAGGTCCTCTGCACGACGTAACTGATCACGTTAGTCGTTAAGAGGTAGTAGCCAAAAGTTCAGAACTATAGTTGTTCTTTCGTACAGGTCGGAGTTACGCGAATCTAGGGCGGCAAAGGCGCAAATATGCTGCGTGAAATCTTCTCGCAGTTAACGGAATACATACGACCGAGAAAAATAATTAGAAGTTGTTTTCGCTGTCTAAAATTTCGCAACGAGGAAGTAAAATTAACATATTTTAATAAGCACCCTGAATAATAAACAGAAGAGAACGAGAATTTACAAGCGAAACGCGAAACGATTACCATTAAGAAAATACCGGATGCACGCTAAAAAACGTAATATTATTAAAAAATATATATTTACGTACACGTAATGCGCAGAGAATAACTTAAATTCTTTTTATGAATTCCCACCCACGGTTCGGAGCGAAAGTTATAAAACATTCTCCCCCTTGCTTCTGTAATTCCGGCAAAAAGTTATTAAAATATATAACTGAGAAGCTAAATAATTACGGGGAGTTTTTATTATTTTACGAGCTGCCTCTCAACAAAAACGGGGGTGGGATGGGGTGGGGGGGGAGAGTAATCTGCCGGGATTCGCGTCGCCCCGCCCTTTGTTTTTATTTTTTAAGGCGGCCGGCCGTGTTTGGCCGGAGTGGCCAGCGCAGAGAGGCGCGGCGCGGCGCGGCGAGGCCGTCCCCACGGCCCGTTTTAATAGTGGCGGCGCGGCAATAAAGTCGGATATCTTTGTGGCGCGCTGTTTGCGCCCGGAGGATTCGAACGCCGCGCCGCGCCGCACGCCAGCCGCCCGTTGTCACAATGGGCAGCGCGGCCGGGGTGATGGCCAAGCACAAAGCGGCGGCGACGCGGGGGTGTGGGACGTCGCCAGGACCCGCGGGCGGTGTTTTTGTTGTACAGGTGGCAGCGGCGTTACGGCCGTGACATGGGCCGGCGAATAAATCCGTATGTGCGCGGCGCCGGCCGCCGCTAAAACATAATGACACGCGGACTTTTGATGGGGCAGTTATTATACTGCTATACACTGTTGCTCATCATAAGCGCCGCTAAAACCAGCGGCGGATTTCGAATCAATGGGGGTATTCTATTTTATCCCCCCTAGGCGCGCATATAAAATGGTTGTCACCGCCGCGCCACCGTTGTCCGTCCGCCAAAACTCGATATATACACTCATTCGGCGAAATGTTTCAATCCGGGTCATATTCCGTTGTATACATTGTACCAGATAGCCGGGCTCGCGCCGGTGTGTCGGTACGCGCTCTCATCCCTTCCCATTCACTATTCAGCGCTATGTATGTATATTATTGTCATTAATCCGACGGCAATAAGCAGGGCCCCCGCGCCGCGCCGCGTCCCAAGTAATAACTACGGTCATGTATGCATGAACAATGCCGTGATTTCGGCGCGCGGCTCCGTGCTCCCAACTCGCTGCAGATTTTCCGCATAGGCCAGAATAAAAAGAAAGGGCTAAAAATATTATGTAGGCCTTTATACGAGGGTGCGCCACGGGATATACGGCGTCTGTAATATTATACAGAATTATTACTGATAAAGCCGGCGGTCATATTATTTATCTGGATGTTGGTACTTTTTTTCCGTGGTCCTCTTCTCTTTTGTACGCCATTTCAAGTTATAGCATATGATAAAAATAACAGCCGATTGCAATTGTGTGTGTGTGTGTGTGTGTGTGTGTGTGTGTGTGTGTGTGTGTTTTGCAATACTAGCCTGTTCGTTTGCACCGCGACAGGGCGGGGAGAAGTTTTTATCGTTAACGGCGGGAATTTTATTTCGTATTTTAATGCCCTTTTGTGCGGTCGCGATATTGCGCGATACGGCGAGGCTATTATTGTCTTTTATGTTTAAGTTCTACACGGCGATTTTTTATTATAGATATTCCACAGCAGCAAGACTTGGCACGGCACGGCGTTTAATATGCGCAGAAAACGCGGCAGCGGTCTGCTTCGCTCCTCTCAGCACTTATTCGGCAACTATAAATTTTATTGGCAGTTACGAATGCAATGCACGCTTCTTACACTATAGTACTATGTACGAGCAGCCACGTCTCCTTCTCCCACATCTCCTCCTCCCTCTCTTGTCCTCTCTCATACTCGCCTGCCGCATCGCTGTCGGAAATTCTTGTTGTCTTTCCTTTTTCGATGCTCGAACAAGTCGTACTTTTCCGATACTTCTACTGCTGTAAGGACTGTTTGAGCCATGTGCCTAGTGTCACTATTTCAATGGTATCGAAAGACAAGTAAGACTGAAGGAGGTAAAGACAACAAATATTTTTTAATTTCTTACTCAGAGCCTCACTCAACTAAACCACGTCACTGTGATTAAAATACCAAACAGCCCCATTTAGAGTATTTCACTTGATGCTACGATAGTTTATTACTTTAAATTCACCAAAGTCACAACGCTTTTCTTACAGGATGTATGACGGGACAGACATTCGGAAAGACACTGATCGATCTTTTGCCACATGATAATTATTTTAGAGAAATTAATGTTTTTTTTCATGCTGCGCATCTGAACGTATTGCTCTATCATCAGAAAATTAAACCACATAAAGAGTGTACATCAACAACACAAGATAATGGTATCGTTTCGAATAAAAGGAAACAAGCTCTCGAAAGAATAACTAGAACTATGTACTTCTATAGTCCTAGGCTGTCATTTTCAATAATAGCAAAAATGCGTGGCAAGCTGTGATGCAAGAAATAAGACGACAGGATTCATCAATTTGTGGAAAACATTGGTCAGATGGTTCAAATGGCTCGAAGCACTATGGGACTCAACTGCTGAGGTCATTAGTCCCCTAGAACTTAGAACTAGTTAAACCTAACTAACCTAAGGACATCACAAACATCCATGCCCGAGGCAGGATTCGAACCTGCGACCGTAGCGGTCTTGCGGTTCCAGACTGCAGCGCCTTTAACCGCACGGCCACTTCGGCCGGCACATTGGTCAGAAAAAGAACTCGAGTATTGTGGTGTGAGTAGAATCCGGAGCAGTGTGGAACTGCGAAAAGCACTACGCCTTCTTGTCAACAAAAAGCTGTAGTGGATCTGCTACAACGGACCATCTGCTATAAAGTCAATTAATAAGGCATTAACACTGCACAATTTTGGACTCGCTCATCCCCATCATTGTATAATTTGAGTACCTGGTATCTTTTGTTAGTATATTCGATCGTTTTTTGTATTTTTCCTCATTTGTAGGTGTTGTACGCATATATCCTTCCCTGAGTTATGCTATGGTTCTGTAATCTGATTCCTTGTACACGAAATAATAATAATAATAATAAGAAGAAGAAGAAGAAGAAAGAAGGAATCACATTACAAAATGGTTCAAATCGCTCTAAGCACTACGGGACTTAACATCTCTTCAGAAAAATACTTTCTCTTGTTCTAGAAAGTTCAAAAATGGTTCAAATGGCTCAGAGCACTTCGGGACTTATCTTCGGAGGTCACCAGTCCCCTAGAACTTAGAACTACTTAAACCTAACTAACCTAAGGACATCACACACATCCATGCCCGAGGCAGGATTCGAACCTTCGACCGTAGCTGCAGCGCGGTTCCGGACTGAAGCGCCTAGAACCTCTCGGCCACAGCGGCCGGCAATCATATTACAGAACCACGCTGTTATTACATAGATATATTATACACATTTTTATAATTGTAGACACAGCAAATGCGTTCACTATGCTGGATTTTGCATTTTTTATCACTAGTCGGACACTTCCAAAGCCCCTAGGACTGCGTGACGTATCGGCATCTAATTTCTGCAGGTCCCACTAAAGTGGCTTTTGGAAGTTGGCAGATAGACATTTTGTCAACAGTAATGGTTTTCAAGTACCCACTAAGATATTTTCGCTCTTCCCCCAGTGCGCCGAGAATCGCTAGTGGCATTATCACCGGTTCAGTCCAGAGTCGCAATAGTTCGATTTTTAATTCCTCGTATCTTGGAAGTTTTTGCACATATGTCTCGTCGAGTTTGCTAAGACCTAGGATGGCAACGTCAATGGCCCACACTTCCCTTTTCTCCACAACAGTGTTGTCTGGTGTTTTCTGTTCCAGCATTCGATCTGCCTGAAGTACGAAGTCCCACAGCAATTTGACTTGTTCGTTTTCGATAACTTTTTCTGGCTTTTAGTACAGCAGTTACTTGCCGTGGAGAAATGGTACGAGGGCGTGCTACAAAGTAATGCCTCCCAATATTCTTTGTGTGAAAATTCTTAAAGCTTCTTAAATAAAACAAAAGTTACTAATATTCTGCATCTTTATTCTTCATGTCTACGTATTTATTCCTCGACAAAGTCACCCTGCCGACGAACATATTTCTCCCAACGAGAGACCAGTTTGTTGTTACCGTCATTGTAGAATATTTGACTTTGTTGACGGAGCCACAACCTCACATCTGCGTGCACCGTTTCTTCACTCTCCAATTGAAGTCCTCAAAAATGTGTTCAAATGTGTGTGAAATCTTATGGGACTTAACTGCTACGGTCATCAGTCCCTAAGCTTACACACTACTTAACCTAAATTATCCTAAGGACAAACACACAAACCCATGCCCGAGGAGGGCTCGAACCTCCGCCGGAATCAGCCGCACAGTCCATGACTGCAGCGCTTATGACCGCTCGGCTAATCCCGCGCGGGTTGAAGTCCTCGAAGGTGTTTACGTATTGCAAACAGAAGAAAATCTGATGGGCTGAAGTTTGAACAATACGGAGGATGATCCATGACACTGAAAGGAAGGCGTCGGATTGTCGCAAATGCCGCAGTGCTCTTGTGTGGTCTGACATGTCATGCTGAAGGAGAGAGTGCTCTGTGTGTCGACGAACTCTTCGGTTAGAAACTGGATTACAGCACGCTGTTTCTCACGTGCCAACACAGTTACTTTGAGTCCACTAGCGGCGGAGTGTTGCAACTTGCGTCAGCGAAGCGGTAAAGTCGACTGAGCAGCATGCATGACAAGTGATACGTCAACCGATATTGAGAATGGAGTAAGAAATTTGAAGATGTTACTTTTCAACATATCGTCGTAGTTTCTGCCTAAGTTCCAGTGAACCATTCGTGCGTGCTATATCGTTGTGCCTCTGCTTGCTTGCAATCAGTCTGAGTGACCTTTTTGCAACGGCACTAGATGTCAATTTTTTCACCAGCTTCTTTGCAGAGTCTGCACTTTTGGTCTTTTGCTGATTTCTCGATTGTGGCTTTGATGACGTTAGTTATCATGCCTTGTTCCTGTGCAGCAACAATGAGTTTCGTTCTTTAGGGTTCAGCTGGTTACCGAAGACCAGGTTTTCATTCTTTACCTACTTTGCTTTTCATATTCTCAAAAATCTGCCAGTGCCATGCTTTGTTGTGCAGGCTGTTAGTCTGGCACTGGAGTGCAGCGTTCTGGCATTGATTCTTTGTTTGCTGTACCACGAGAAGCTTTCTAGTGTTGACTTCAATCAGGACTGATTCTTTGGTATCTTTCACACATTCTGTCAACGAATGCTTCTGTTCTTCCACAACTTGTCGACGTCATCCAGTGTGTGGTGTGAATGGCGAATTGCCTTGAGTTTTCTTGTTTTCCTGTTGAGATTACCCAACTCTGCTTCTGTCCAGCTCACGAGGTCAGCGGTGTATCTGATAATGGGTATGGCCCAGGTATTGATAGTCTTGACACTACTGCCGCAATTCAGTTTGCTTTTCAAAATCTGCTTGACCCTTTTCGTGCACTCTTCGGTGTAATCTTTCATGCTCTTGCTCGATGTTGTCCCACTGCAAAAAGCCTAGATATTTGCAGGCTTCTGGCTAGTCGCATTTGATGGTTTGTCTTCACTTTCTGAGATATCCACTTATTTAGTGCCAGTGTGGCGCAATAAGCCAAATTCGAGGCTGATATTATTGCTGGAGATTCGGTCTGTATTCGTCAGAGGCGGATTTTAATTTCTGATTTCCCACAGAACTTCAGGTAGTCCAAGTACGGCAGGCGGGATATTCTCTGAGAATATCTTCCTGTCTGATAGTCCACGGTTGTTTTCTGTAAGATGGTTGACGGGGGAATTAAGTGATGAACAGCAGCGGGTACAATGTGTCCCCCTGGAAAATGCCTCTCTTGATCCTGACTGATCCGCAGCTTTCTCTTCCAAAAAACACTTCTGTTTTTCAGTGTTCCGTTGCGTTTTCGGTGAATTTCCTGGTATTTTTGCTGACCCGATGGTTTCCAGGCACTTCATGATCAAACTGTGTGGTAGTGAGCCCAAGTCATATACAGATTTGTTACCCGGCCGATTAGGTGCTAGTCTTCGGTGCCCATACTTCTTCGCTTGTAGCCTTTTTGTTTTGCTACTACGATGTATTCTTCCAGAAAGTCCTGAATTCTCTCGGCTATAATGCCTCTCAGTAGCCTGAGCACGATGGGAAAATATTTTATTGGCCTATAACATTCAGGTATTCCCATTTTAGATTGGTCCTGCATTAAATACGTTTTTGCAGTTGTTAGACATTCATTGTCTGAAAAATTGCTTTCACCAGTTCGGCCATTTTCACATGCCGACTGTTGAGGTATTTGACTCACAAGCGTTGCAGCTGATCGTTGCCAGAAGATGTCCAGTTCTCGACTTTCTCCAATCTTTCCTCAACCATTTCTGGTTCTCCAGCTGTTGTATTTTATTATAAGAAAATTCATTTTCACAGTCCCTCAGTCACCCAACAATTTTGTTGCCGTCTTTTTTCAGTTTTCCAGAGACCTTTACAGAACTGGATTGTTTCCTCTTTTTCTACTTTTATGTCGGCTTGATGATTCACGCGCTGTTAGAACTACCTTTAACTGAATTGGAACAATGGATTTTGCCAGTACTAGATGGCCCTGGCTTCGTATCCTTAGATATTCCTGGCTATCGCAGCTGTTTGTTACTTTACAATCTCCAAAGCTTCTTCAGTTTTTCTCGTATTCAACCCATAGTTTAAAAAACGTTCTGGTTATTGAGTTTATGTTCTTTCCTGTTCTTCAAGTTGCTTGCATCACATCTGAAGCTTGTGATTTTTAATTCCAGTCATATTGTTTCTTATGAATAATCGTCTCTGATCAGTCAAATGGTTCAAATGGCTCTGAGCACTATGGGACTCAACTGCTGAGGTCATTAGTCCCCTAGAACTTAGAACTAGTTAAACCTAACTAACCTAAGGACATCACACACATCCATGCCCGAGGCAGGATTCGAACCTGCGACCGTAGCGGTCTCGCGGTTCCAGACTGCAGCGCCAGAACCGCGCGGCCACTTCGGCCGGCCTCTAATCAGTCAGTGACTGATTGTACTTCTGTTATATTTGGGTCTGAATATTTGCTTCAAGAGCTGGTGTAAACATGCGCTTTTGGTAGCCACGTTTTTGAGGTTCCGACTTGTACTAACATTTCATGACTTCGGAATTCTGCCAGGTAGCGTAGTTCCGCCGCTTTTGAGTTTTTTTGTTTTGTTTTAAAGGCAAATTCTGTTGGAAGACGTAGGCACGATCATCAAATGTACTCAAAGTCTTGTAAATTAATACTTAAATGAGCTCATAAAAAAATAAATGAACTGCAGCCTTTTACAGTAGCTCAATTTCGCCGGTTGGCAAAGGAACCACTTCAGTTTGAAATTCATCGTGTGCACTATATCCAAATATATATCTCATGTATACTCACGTGGCTAAAAGTCGAAAAAACAGTTTGGTCCTCCTAATCCGAAGACGCCATCAGTTTAATCAATACCATTTATAATCTCCTTACGCTGCTTTTTGAGCGATTCATTTCCAGGTAAGGCTGCGTGCTAAGTACTGACACATTAAACGCAGAACCTATTCGCATTCTGCCAGAAGCATGACGTGTGTGCTTTTGGATTAATACATCCCGCAAAGAACCGATTCTCTCTGTTATTTCGAACGTTTTCGATGGAATCTAGATAGTGGCTTTCTACAACTGCCAGGCCTTTAAATTTATCCGAACAGTCCTTACCACGAGATAATAGTTTCTATTCTGTGAATATCAACAACATCATACTCACACAGGAACGGACCAATTCCAAACTTTTTTCACAATCTCAGTAGCATGATACTGCGTAAAACATTTTTTAATGCCAAATGCTCTCACTACGCCGTCGACCAAAACTAATGGTCCGTGGTTGAACCACGATAAAGAGAGGAAGATCAGTAGCGTACACCCACTTCGCTGTTGCCACAAGATACTCAAATCCGCCAGGCCTCCTCCAGGTCGAGACGAGTTCATCTGCGGGCAGAATAGTAACCTTCCCCGAATTCTCCGTAAAATAATGATGCCATGTTTACACCACTCTTAAGATGTTAGTGCTTGTGATCACAGTCTTCGAGGTTGCAACACGATCATGCAAACTCAGCTCTACCACTTCTCTGAGTACTGTTTTGTAACCGACGCTGCCATAAGTGACACAAATGTTTGACGATAAGTTCATTCAGCACGCTTTAAGGTTGGAAGTCCTCTTCAGACGATTTCTTATACCTACTCGTGCGAAGGCTGTGTTTAATGATTCCTCTGACTTAATGCTTCACCGAGGTACTGCTAACAGCCTATCTGGGCAAATGCGCCTCCCGTGAAATCCCTGAGAAACTAGCTGAAAATCTGAATGCGGAAAATCATGACCTACTGGAACTTTCTCAGTTTGCTATGTTGTTTCATTCTGATACAAAACGCCTTGATGAAGTCGACACAACGTGCTTATATTTACTTACTCTAGAGTGCTCAGCACGATCTCACAAACAGCGCGTTAAGTAGGGTTATCTAGATAACTGGGGGTCATAAGGAGTTTGACATTTAACAAATACAGTAAACAAATATAGATGTGTCAGCTGTACTGATATCTTTTTGTATCATTTATTATATACGGCCTCCAAATGAATGCTTTTGGATCAGATTCCTAGTTTTCTCGGGAAATTACAGTTGCTAGGTACACTACAAATATAATCTTGAATTAAAGGAGGAGCCCGTTATTCTTAGAACATTGCCGTGACGTAATCTTTAAATTAACTTATGGTTCTGAAAGGTCGATAAAGCATGCAGTGGAACAGTAATTTTATGTATTCATTAGTAACTTACATTAAATTAAAAGCGCAAGAACGCAATAAGGGTTCAACGTAAAAATAGTTACGTCGCAGAATCTTAACGACCACCATCTTAGAACCATCGTCGTTAGTTTTGTACTAATTGCAGACAGTCGAGGGCCTACAAGCTTATTTGAACAAGAATCTAAGTTTCAACTGATTCACAGCAGATATTTGAGTTCCTGAGTATCTCTGACAGTGTATTTTATTTCTAGTTATTTTCCATTACAGTGTACTTAATATTCAAAGTAAAATTTAGCTTCGCACCGAGCCAACTGGCTGAGTGAGCAAATCAAGAGGAAATAGGAAGGCAGTGGCTTATAAAGCATAGCGGCTAGCACAGCACTGTGGGTTAAGTCACCCTTCGATTCGAGGGTCGGTTAGCCTACTTAAAAAGATGAAATGTACTCGTTCATGTACAGATAGTATGACAGCAAACCACTTACGTTAATGCTTCCCCAGTTTGCAAGGGTCACCAGTCATAACAAGTTAATGCCTTAAGTTTTACGAAATGCAATGAGTAGAAAATATTATTAACAGGCAGCTGTGTCAGATTCAGAGAAGATCTTCGTCGGTGGTTCTGTAGTTACAAATGAAAAACAAACACGATTCAAAACACAAGGTAAGGTTCAGAGTTTGGAGCGTACGATGTCTAATACAAGTGAGGTTTCCACCAGCAAGGGATTATTTAGGTTGTTATGCATGAGAACACAACGCCAGCAGATTCTGAGATCGCTTAAATTTTGTTATACATCAGAATCCGATCACCCCTATTGGCAATAAAACACGAACACGCTGTCAACTAATTCCCAAGGCAGTTCAACAGCGAAAGCTCGAAAGCAGTTAACGAATTACATAAAAACATTTTAAAAAACAGAGCTCGATTTTTCAATTTCCCTCGCATCCACGTCGCCGCGTCGACAGCTTCGATTTCATTCGGCGATTACGAAAATATTATTTCTTGTCGATATTTTCGTAATTGAATCTGGATGCCTCTGATAAAAACGCAAGTAATTACACATACAAAATATTATCGGTTATTTATAACGGCGTACAAGGCCCAGGTCCTATTTCACACGGAATGAAAATTAAAATTAATCCTTAGTTTGCATTTTAAATTTCACGTTGCGGAAATTAGCACCGACAAATATTTAGCGGTTTTTTATTAAAATAATACCCATTACACGGAGCAAACAAAACATCCCATCGCGTTAATTTAAAGTGATAAAACAAGAAATTCGTTTATTTCCAATTACCGTTCAGCGCAGGTATTCAGGTAGTAGCACAATTTAAAAAACCAAGCAGATATTTGGAGAGGGAAACTATCTAATTGAACGAACAGCGAAAGAGAGGCGAAGTGGCTTGTTAAATTGTATAGCAGCGTCAATAAAACGGCTACATTACGTAGCAAATCATTTCTTCCGCATATACGAGGTAGCACACACTGCAATGCTTTGTTGAAATAAGCAAAAATAAAATCATGGACACGTCTCACTATGAAAGAACTATTACTGCCGTATATGTATTCTGCTGCTACGTATTTCCTTCACACAAAGTTTAAAGAAATTCTCTTAACTGGCCTACAGTATTAAAGTGGTACAAACACCTTGTCTTAACGCTGTCTCTACAGAGCTTTAGTACAATCAGCACTCGATTGGAACAATTTATGTACGCATCGACGAACAGCTGCTCCGTGCCAGAGCGCGTGAGTGTTATTTATCAGTTTCCGAAGTCAGGTATAATATCTAGCATAGTAACTGAACAAGATAATACGTGTAAAAGAAACACTAGACTCCGCTATTGGTAGCCATGCTTGCTAAGGCTACTTTCCAGCACCTATGCCGCAGTTGTGGTTGTGAATACTTCGTGCAAGTGATATACTGCCCGCATCCGCAGCCTGGATCGCACGTCCGGAGGAACTCGACTCTAATGTAGCCGGTTCGAATCCTTGTGCTCGAAGAAACTTTCACCGCTAGTATTTGGCCGGCGAAGAGGAGACAGGTAATGCCAAGTTTCTGATTTCCAGACTTGACGCCAACGACGCGAATTTGATTCCAAAACACAGCGCAGTCTTTCATGGTTTAGGTACAAGTAACACTGTAGGTTGATTAGTTCGTCGGATGACATCTTAGTTCTGCGGTCCTCTTATGCTATCCGAAGGAAGTCATCTAGCAGCCGGCACCAGGTTTCCCCCTTTCCTTGCTCTTCATTCGTAACACACGGGCACATTAAACCAGTGAGGGGTAAAAACTACACAATTCGATCCTGTCACGAAACTAAATTATTTTCAAAATATCATTACTATTAACACTATTTTGTGATACTCTTATACTGATTAAATAATCTATCAATAATTACCTTTTCTCAGTTAGTAGCATTAATGCGGTGGAGGTTACAGGTTCCTCACGTAGTCCACCACTACACACATCTGTTATGCTCTGTCCCCTCCACGCTGACGACAAAAGTGAGACGTAAGTTGCGTAACAATATCTCAAAAAAAAGTCTTTTCAAAGTTGTAGATAGCGTCTGCAGTAGTCCAGAAATTGCTTCATTACTCGCTTCGAAACAGATAGACGAATTAATTGACAGCACGACACAGCAGTAACTACATAAGAAGTGCTGTACACAGTATTATTGTTATACTATTGGAGTGGTTAGACACAAAGTATTAACAGTCTGAAGTCGTCCAATTTCTGCCATTTCAAGTGTAAGGAGTGCAGCAATCAAGTGATTTACGACAGTCAGTACAGCGCGCTCATCTGAACTTGTTTGATTTTAAATGGGCGTGCAGTGTGCAGGTCAAGAAAGTGGCGCAATGGAGAGGAGTAATAAAGGATTAGTACGTTTTGTAACCAGTGTCTACCCTCACTGAGGGTAGTTAGCTTTCTTATCTGAGAAAGAGTTGTGGGTAGCACTTGCGATGCTCAAATTCCTTCACCATTCACTGTAACGCACACACAAACTAAATATCATTCATCTTTCATCATTTTAAAAATAAAAGTGTTCCAAGAAAAGTCTTTCATTCTACAGTTTTGTTAGGTGCGAAAGTTGGGGGGGGGGGGGGGGGGGGGCAGACGGCAGGGGACGGGGCGTGGGTGGGGGGAGGGGAAAGCAGGGGTGGTGCTAGCTAAAATCTAATTGCACTCAGGGGTAATGGTCTAAGAAAGGTTGGGAACCACAGCACTACACTGTGCAAGCATTCATCGCTGCCGTCTACACGACACAGTTACATACAGGTCAGGACGACAGCGCGGGGATCTCGCATCTGCCTTCAGCGTTCATTTACTATGGTTTTGACCGTGAACTTTTGTCACCCGGTGGCAACAACGCGTAAAGCCCGCGACAGAAGACCCTCATCATGATACTACCTAGTTTTGTGTGAATGAAAATCAACAACCTATACAGCGCTAGCACAAAAAGGAAATAACAAATTGCCGGTCGGGGTGGCCGAGCGGTTCTAGACGCTACAGTCTGGAACCGCGCGACCGCTACGGTCGCAGGTTCGAATCCTGCCTCGGGCATGGATGTGTGTGATGTCCTTAGGTTAGTTAGGTTTAAGTAGTTATAACTTCTAGCAGCCTGCTGACCTCAGAAGTTAAGTCCCATAGTGCTCAGAGCCACCTGAACCATTTTTGAAATAACAAATTAACGTTGTGGTTGCTCAGTATACATCATCTATGTAGCTGCAAGTATTTGAATTTCGCCCACAACTCTAATAATATCTGGGTGCGCTCCTTCCAGGAAAGTGTATATAAGCAGAGCCGTCATTTCTGAAGGGAGCGTCTCCAAGGATTTGCCTCCGTCGAGAAATTGGCCGAAAAACGAACGACAAGTATGCTCCGTCGGAACGACAGTGGTCGTAATTCAGACTCTTCAGCTGTTGTTGTTGTACTTGTCAGTCCGAATTTCTTTGATGCAGCTCTTCACCCTATTCTACGACGCTGCAAGCCTCTCCATCTATGCGTCACTCCTGCAATATACATCCACGTGATCCTCCTTACTGTTGTCAAGCTTTAGTTTCCCTCCGTTTTCCTCCACCATATTTCCTCTCTTTACCAAACAACTACGGATCGATGCCTCAGGATTTAACGATCAACTGATTGCTTTTGGTCAAATCGGGCCATCAATTTCTCCCCGATTCGATTCAGTATCTCTGCCCATCTGATCTTCAGCATTCTTCTGTAGCTCCATATTCTTAAAACGTCAAATCTCTTCTCGTCTGTACTCTTTATCATCGAAGTTTCACTTCCGTACAAAGCTACAGTTTGGATAATAACTTTCAGAAAAGACTTCCGGAAGTCAACGTCATGGTCTCCACTCCACAAAGGGTAGGGTGGCTTGCTGAATATAGATGTAATTAAAAAGAGACAGAGAGGAACTTGAGTTAATGAAAGAATATTACAGGGCAAAACGAAATTACTACTAAAAGCGACTGCATGAAATAGTTGCGCATGAAAGGTTACATCAGGTAATGATAACACACTATAGAAATGATGTGAGCGTTATCGACGTTCAGACTGCAGTTTACATATACCTAAAGGATGAATGGAATTACCACTGCGTTCATGAGAATTGGTTTATTACTACTTAAGCCAAGATGGCCGCGCTATCTTGGTGACTCGAGAGGACGACGGTTCAGATTTCCATCCAACCACCTAGATTTACATTTTCCATGTCTGCCTTAATTCGCTTAAGACAAATGCTGAGATAGTTCCTTTTATAGAGCACGGCCGATGTCCTCCCCTAATCAGAGCTTCTGCTCCGTGTCTCTCGTGATAGTGCTGTCGACGGGACGTTAACCACTAATCTTTCTTTCCTTTAGCTCATGGTCACAGCACCACCTCAGCTCCCATTAAAATATGTGAATTGTGTATGGAATAAAACACAGAACGCCTTGAAATGTCAACGCGGAAGGACATAAAATGGAGCAATGCGGAACTACAAGTATTGCAGATAGAAAACATTTTCTGATGTTGCTGAGCAACAGTCATGCAATAATTTTTAAATAACACACCGCCATTTGACTTTATTATTGTTTGTTTAAATAAGATCCGGGTTTCGGCCTCTTTTGCCAGTTTCAAGTGATTGAGTTTATGTCATTAACCTATATTGCAGGACATCAAGCTCAAAATTGGCAATAAATTAACAAAAATATTGACTCCCCACGAAATGCCAGATGTAAATTCACCGTCTTGTAGTGGGAGCACGTCATATTTGTCGTAATCCCATTTTTATTTAGTAATCTTTTTACAAGATGCTGATTTTACATCTGGCATTTCGTGGGGAACCAATATTTTTCTTAGTTTATGGCCAATTTTGAGCTTGATGTCCTGCAATGTATGTTAACGACATAAACTCAATCACCTGAAAATGGCATAAAAGGCCGAAACCTGAGTCGTGATTAAATAAACAACCATACAATCAAATGGCGGTGGGTTCATTTAAAAAATTGCACATAGACTACCAGTTCCACTGGGAACACAGGGCGTAATCATGATAGCCACAAAAACTTTTCATAATACTCTCATACAAGTCAACATTTAAGAGGAGGAAATTAATATGTTTGGTTTATCGAGACGATGTGAACGTACTATGGAAACGTGACATGCAGTACCCTAGATAGTGGAAGGAAGTGTGCACCTCGTCCCATAAGACGCTTTCAGTAAATTTGATGGCAGTACATAATATCGTTCCACAATGTTTTCGCCGTGTCGCGTTATTCTCGCTTAATGAGTTAATACGAAGGCAAGAGAGAAAGAGATTGCAGCAGATGCGGACAAAGGAAAAAAAGCTTTTCTGTTAAGTGTCAGATTGATTCATGAACGAAGTGGTGCAGTTCAACATCGGTTACTATTATTTATATTATTCACGACTTCATTAAGCACGTAAAATTTTAGAGTAAAACGCCAGAGATAAGTCAGTTTGTAAATCTGTCATCAGCGAAGAAGAAGGAACGCACATCGAATTAAGGAAATTCTTAAAAAAGTTACTCTCGACAGCGACAGCAAAATACCTACAGTAACGCTACGAATAACGTAATGTGTGGCATTATCTGATGCCATTCTGACTACTTTTATGTACGGCAGGTAAGCCAAGACTTTGTGAGTTCTGTTAGCTCTTTCCCTTGTCACCACCTGCCATATTTAATTGCGTTGTATCTGAGCTTACGAGCGGAAGTTAGTCGTGTTTAAGACAAACGCAGATGTGAATCTTATTAGTATTCAATACTGTATGAAAATCTACCAATTACTTTACGACACATTAAATTTCACGGACACAGCAATAAAACTACAGTGCAGAACATATTCGAAACTATTTAGAAGCCCAGCTATTCTGAAGTTGAAGAAGAGCCACAACATTTCATTTTCGTCGTCATGAAATGCAGGTTAAGGACGAGAAGATGGGAATCCTGGCCTAGTGCTCAGTCAACGACGACGTCATTAGTGACGGAACATAAGCTCGGATATAGGACACCTGTGGTGAAACAAACCGACAGCGTCATTACCAGAACACACGAGTCCCCCTCCCCCCCAATCGATGAAATTAAATCATGAAAATACAGATGCAGAAGTACGAACGGGGACTGGAGCCCAGCTACTGCTGAACATGAGTGAAGCGTCTTAAACACTGTGTCACCACGACCCGTCATAAGCACAACAAATGAGCAGTGCTATATTTTACACGATGAATGTTTAGCAGTAGAATTGTCACCCACACTATGCTACACCCAGGAGAAAAATTTAGAAACCTGTATATGTGGAGTGACTTTTTCCGTAAAACAATTCATTTCTGTGTCCATCCTATTGTTATGTGCAGGTGTTTTTATTATATTTCGTTCCTTACTCTCTAGGCAGGCGAATCGAAAGACAATCCGTAAATACAATTTACTGTTGTACACAACCGATCAGCGTACAGACTTCTCTCTACATATGACCGTTTTTTTTCCGACGTTACTGAACAGTACTCGTTCCTGCATTCTTCGGTGCTAGCGACAAAATCTTTTCCTATATGTGCACATTACTTCGCCAACACCACTACTGAAGGAATTACCTGCATTCGTAGCAAACCTCGGCATGTAAATCAACCGAGAGGCGCGTGTCGGAATGCAGCTTGAGAATTGTCTAACGTGGCGATCAGAGAGATTCTTGCTTCCATTGTGTATGACGAAAGGCAAGCACATGATCGTGAGACTCTTATTGTCCGAATGCCGTTGCCTTGTGTTTGCAGAAGCAAAACATATGGCATCCATGACAGAAGGACATTGGCACGTGTCTTCAGTCAAGGCATTCTGCAGTTCGTCGTCCCAAGAAACGATTGCTGAAGCACGGCAAGAAAATGGCTTTTAGTATAGGGGAAACAGTGTGACACGGAATATGTTTTTATTCCCCTCACGGACAGTTATTTGTGCGTAGTTTTGCTGTTGTTTTTTGTGCAGACTGGTTTGATATAGCTGCCCAAGTTAGTCTACCATGGGCAATTCTCTTCATCTCTGAATAAGTACTGCAACCGACATCACTTGAACCTGCTAACTATATTCATACTTTCGTCTCACTCTATAGTTTATATCTCCCCCCTCCCCCCCACGCTCCAATACGACGCCGGAAACTCACAGTTAAGCAAAGCGAGCCTGGTATTGCACCAGAGCAGATGAACAGTAACACTTCGGTCATCACACATAGTGAAAAATACAGGCTAAACGTTTTTCTTTTTTCCCGACAGGTTTACATGATGAGTTAAGGTTCAATACATTCGGTAGTAGTTTTAAAACACCGTAGCTATCGAGCTCGTAGAGTTAAACAAGGCATCTGGATCGATTTCTATAAGAAGGTCCACATTACAAGAAACTAAATATTTTAAGGAGGCTACAAACCAATTAACTTAACACAATGCTTTCTGGATTACTCTCGTCTTAAGGAAAGTACGTTGTTCCTCAGTTAGCGGCGACCTTCGCAACAGTCACTTACTTACATTTATCTCTTAGGAAAAAATCTGTGGATACGCTTTACTGAGGAAGAAAGTAAGTTCTAGATTAATTACGAGCAATGAAGAACCGTAACTTTTTTAGTGAAAAGTCTGCTGCATTTAGCTTTCATCCCTATATGGAGGTTGTGAGTACAGAAGAAAACAGTGACAGAGGGATACAGGATAGAGATTTTAATTGGGGGAAAAAGCAGCTCACTTTCTTTGTAATTTATCAGTGACTAGCTTAGCGCCTGCTGATCGCTCGCCTAGACTGTACGGTCTGCAGGAATTTTTTCTTTTTCCTTACTCAAATTTTTATATTGTTCACAAATTGCAACACCTTCTAAAGTATTCAAGCTACTTAAGGCCATGGAAGCATGGTCTTTTCAGAACGCACTTCTTACAAAAAAGCGATTCTGGTAGCTGGAGTCCAAGGTTTTTGTTAATCATGTCTTTTGCGTTTCTATGGTCATATTTCCGTAGAAACTTTCATCCCCTAACACACATTTCCTTATATCTAACAGAGAACCGAAATGCCAATTTCCATAAATTTAGCTTTAACAACTTTATATACTGTGGATTATTTTCTTTAAAAATTTAATGCCCTATTTCACCCCTAAGGGGCTTAATTCCCCAAAATAGTGAGACACGCACTCTTTTGTTTGTAATAGAGAAGTCAAATACCAATTTTTCATAGGTGTAGCTTTAAAAATGCTTTAGTAGTTCTTTAATAATGACTTTTTTTTTTAAAAAAAAAAGCTTTCATCTGCTACTTCACCGCCAAAGGGGTTGAATTTCCAAAAATGCTGAAACAAGTATTTCTTTATTTCTGACCTAAAAACCAAATACCAATTTGCGTAGGTCTAGTTTCAAAACTTCCTTAATGGCGAGATTTTTCAAAAAACCTTTCATCCCCTATTCCACCCCCTTAGAGGTGGAATATCGAAAAATCCCTTCTTAAACGACGCCTACAGTATAAGATCAATACCCTCAACGAACTTCAAGTTTCTATTCTTAGTGGTTTGGGCTGGGCGATGATGAGACAATGAGTGATTCAGTGAGTCAGGACGTAGTCTTTTATGTATAGAGATGACAGTCACAGAATTCAATTTCTTTAGCTCATCTCATGAATGAGAACTTCATTTTACAGGCGGATAGGCAGTATAATTTCGTTCATACGTATCAGGATGGTGACTTGCCCAACGTAATCGTGAAAAGAAATCATTGGTTTCCGCTAGTTCTATGCACTTCATCATTCAACGTATTAGTAATAGTTGAAATAAAATTTGAATTGAAATATTAATCGAACATTGACGTCAAAGTTCGGTAGATTTCTATCTGATTCTACGGTGAAAGCTTTCTTGAGGAACTTTGTTAGGATCGAAAGTAGCTATAACGATAAAAACTATTGTGGCGAACCCGAAGCAAAGCACAGTGGTATAGCTTCGAAGTTTTAATTACCGTGTTGGTAACTACACAAAAACCAGAAATATTTTATAAATTATACTATTTACGCTTACATTATGCCTAACCAAATTTTACGAGTTTCGACATCATCGCGATGACTGTCACAGCGATCGGTTCACTTCTTAACTTCATAATGTAAGAAGATATGATGATTGTCATTGCTGACCGAAATCGATGAATACTGTTAGCGACCAATGACTGAAAATAAAAGGAAAAAAACATTCAATTGTCTAATGATTCACAATTAATGTGCAACATTACTTTCAGGCTTCCAGAGTGAAGGGATACACATAACATCTTGGCTCTTCTTCGTGTCGATGGTCTACAATGTCGCCTTACTTTGCATTTTGTGTTGCGCTATTATTTTATTAAGACGATGATCACGAAGTTCAAAAACACATACACCTGCTACATATCTTCAATTCATGCACATGGTGACACACATGCGACAAATATGACATATGATATACACGCTTATCTTCCTTTAATTCTGCGAAGTGCTTCTTAGTCATTTCACACATGCACTGCGGTTTCCTTTTCTACTTACGGGTACAACTGCGATTTCTACATCGGCAGTAGACAGACCAGTAAACGATAAACAGCTTTTCCAGAGAGTTTATTCCAAGCAGGTGCCCCATTTTAGGTTTTTTGGCCTGTCTGGTTCCACGAAGCGCCGACTTTGGAAGCGTCATAAAAACGCGCTCGCTGGAAGGCTGCGCGAAGAGCAGCCTCTACTGAGCCAGAGCCATTAAAATAGATAAATACTTGACATCCTTGCCAGCAATTGGCCATATAAATTAAAACTCGCAAACACAACGAGCAGTAATGGCGTCATCCGCTGACCTCATTGCAATATATGTTTCAGCTGAGGCTCGCCGGCCGCGGCAGTCCTGCCAACTGCGTCTCGCGGCTCGTGCGGGAGCACTTCTCGCCGACTTAAGCCCACTATCATCTAGCGATTACGAGAGGTGCGCTTTTAGCTAATTACAGCCAACACCGTCTCGCTTGCGACACCCAGTCTGGGGCGCCGGGTTCTGTCTGGAAATGCAAGAATCTTCTCCCTGAGAGAACTGCGCTGGATACACGGCGCAGAAGTAGCCACGTTTCCTCGCATGGCGGTGGCGGTAAAGTATTTTCTTGGTGCTAAGGAGACACAAAACCAGACGGTATTTTTAAAAGAATGATGCGAGACCATTCAAGATAATATACGGGACATTATAAACTCCCCCAATAGTGAGTATTTAAAATTGGAAGGTGCATCACGGACGGAAATGGATATGTCTACACGCAATGTGTGTATGGCAACATAAAAAAACATTAAATTGTAGTTCAAAACTGAAAATAATTTATTTGGAGAGTAATCGAGCTATGTCGCAGCACGGTACAAAGTGCAAATTACAGTGATTCGTAGCGCCGAAAATTCTGTGATTTGTTAGGACAGTTTATTCGGAAACCTACATTAGTTTGTGACAGTCTTCTACTTCCAATATGTCTCCTAGACAGACTAACCTAACACAGGCGAAGACATTTTTCGTTACTTATTCTAACATCATTAATTACAAGATGCTTAACCATAAAAAGATGAGGAAATGTGTGTTCCTTGGATTAAAAGAAAATACACATTATGATTTGAACATCACCACAAATACACTTTATTGGAACATACGATTTATGAACTGACACTAGAGTTAAGTGAAAGAAGACAGCGTGTGCGTGTTAGGAAGGGGGGGGGAGGGGGGGGAGGGAGAGAGAGAGAGAGAGAGAGAGAGAGAGAGAGAGAGAGAGAGAGAGAGAGAGAGAGAGAGGAGGGGGGAGGCAGGGAGGGCGTGACAAAATGCGGGACGAGCTATCATAGAGCATTTGACTAATATACGGGTTCTGAGATCAATACCGATGTGGTACACAAAAACGATCTTTCTTGGCGGATAGTTTTCCTTTGAAAAGCGAATCAACGATAGAGGTATTATGCCAACTAATACCAGTGAGAAAACTTCTTGGTGGTCTAGAGTCGAGGCAGAGGAATGAGTCCGCTGATTTCTGAAGTTTAATTAGGTCACCGTCTTAGCCCAGTCAATGCGAGTTACACAACACATACGTAAACGTTGAAAGAAGGGAATGCTTGTGCAAGCTGCGTTCTTGTGCGTGTCTTCGAGTCACGGCAGACCTCGTAACTGAATCAGTAACGGTTTCGACCCTACGTCCGTCTGAGACGTCAAGGCGTGGGTGTCCTAGGCAGGTACACACAAATGCCTCTAAGGATACAGCTGTGGCTCCACGCACCTACGAAACAGGCGTCTGATAACGTTACTAGTGACACGAAATGGTATACCGAATAGTGGCGGGTAGTTTCCGAATTACTTGATTTTGTGTTTCCTGTAGTACCATGCGATACATTATTGTACCCGCCCTTGTAAATTTCACACCAGGCAGAAACCAGTCCTCAGCAGTGCACACACACCACTTTCTCAAACTGCACGGACGGTTTATCAGCTTGCTTACCCGTCCTCCGCCTGAAATAATTCGGACTGGTACCTAATAAATTTTATAAGTTCGGTAAAAGAGGAAAGTAGTTTATTTCATTAACGACATAATGATATATCCAACTTGACATGACTTCTGCGTAGTTATAGTAGTGGTTTTCTACATCTACGTCTAAATCTACATCTTCGTGATTACATTTAACTTGTCTCTCTACCGTTCCACTCTCGAACGGCGCGCGGGAAAAACGAGAACTTTAATTTTTCTGTGCGAGCCCTGATTTCTCTTATTTTATCGTGATGATAATTTCTTCCTATGTATGTGGGTGCCAACAGAATGTTTTCACAATCGCAGGAGAAAACTGGTGATTGAAATTTCATGAGAAGATCCCGTCGCAACGAAAATCGCCTTTGTTTTAATGATTGCTACTCCACGTATCATGTCTGTGGCACTATCTGCCCTATTTCGTGATAATACAAAACGAGCCGCCCTTCTTTGAACTTTTTCGATGTCATCCGTTAGTCCCACCTGATGCAGAGCCCACACCGCACAGCAACACTCCAGAATAGGTCGGACAAGCGTGGTGTAAGCAGTCTCTTTAGTAGACCTGTTGCACCTTGTAAGTGTTCTGTCTTTGGTTTGCTCTACCCACAACATTATCCAAGTAATCGTTCCAATTTAGGTTATTTGTAATTGTAATCCCTAAGTATTTAGCTCAATTTACAGCCTTAAGGTTTGTGTGACTTACTGCGTAATCGAAATTTTTGCGGATGTCTTTTAGTACGCATGAGAATAACTTCACACTTTTCTTTATTCAGGGTCAGCTACCACTTTACGCACCATACAGGTATCTTACCTAAATCATTTTGCAATTCGTTTTGGTCATCTGATGACTTTACAGGACGGTAAATGACAGCATTATCTGCAAACAATCTAATAGGACTAGTCAGATTGTCTCCTAGGTCGTTAATATCGATCAGGAACAACAGAGGGCCTATAACGCTTCCTTGGGGAACGCCGGACATTACTTCTGTTTTACTCGATGACTTTCCGTCTGTTACTACGAACTGTGGCCTTTTTGATAAAAAATCACGGATCAAGTCGCACAACTGAGGCGATATTCTATAGGCACGTAGTCTGGTTAGAAGACGCTTGTGAGGAACGGCGTCGGAAGCCTTCTGGAAATCTAAAAATATGGAATCAATCTGACATCCCCTGTAGATAGCACTCATTACCTTATGAGTATAAAGAGCTAGTTGTGTTTCACAAGAACGATGTTTTCTGAAACCGCGCTGACTATGTGTCAGTAAGTCGGTGCCTTCTACATAATTTGCTAACATCAAATATAGAATTAAGTATTAGGAAGTCTTTTCTGAAGGTATTTGTCTGGAGTGTTGCCATGTATGGAAGTGAAACATGGACGACAAACAGGTTACACAAAAAAATATAACCTTTCGAAACATACGCTACAGAAGAATGTTGAAGATTAGACGGGTATATCACATAACTAAGGAGGAGTTTACTGAATAGAATTGGTGAGACAACAAATTTTTGGCACAATTTGAAAGAAGGAATCAATTCATACGACACATTCTGATTCATCAAGGGGTCACCAGTTTAGTACTGGAGGGAAGCGTCGGGGGTAAAAATCGTAGAGGGAGACCAAGAGATGAATACAGTGAACAGATTCAGAAGGATGTAGGTTGTAGTAGTTATTACGAGGTAAAGAGGCTCGCACAGGTTAGAGTAGCATGGAGAGCTGCAACAAATCGTCTTCGGACTGAAGACCACAACAACAACTTCGTGTGATAATGGTGCAGGTACTTCTGCGATGGGAGGGATGGAAAACGTAAAAAGTAACTGTGCGATCACGTCACACAATGAATCAAATGTCTCCCCTGTAGCTCTCTGTCAAGTAAGTACAATGTAATAAGAAGCACCACAGAACACAGGCGCCGGACAACTTAGCACAACACACTTTGACAAGGGACTGCAAAGAATGAGTCATCTGAAGTGGTGTAGAAAAATTGTCCTGTACGTATTTTTGGCGAACACAGTAGGCTTTGCAACACTAAACAAACATTTTCAGTGGTTTCAATTTTGAACAACATATATAATGTATGTAATTATATAATTAATCAATGAAATTAATGCAGTTGATATTCTACAGTACGTGCTACCGAGCAAGGTGGCACTTACGATACTGTACTCTCACTCGGATGGGGTAGGGATCAAATACCTGACCGGCCATTCAAATTCAGGATTTGCGTCGTAAATCGAGGATAGTCCCTTTCAAAAGGACGTATTCTATTTCCTTACCCGTCCTTGTCATTGTCCTCTCACAAAAGTGTCAGTCTCTAATAACTCCATTGTCGATGGTATATTACACATTCTGTCTTGCAAAAAGTTGTCTTGTCGAGGTTGATTACACCCCCTTGCAACTGGGAACGATTTCTGTCTTTCGGCAAAAGCTCTGGTCATATACTTATACTTACGAATGATCGGCGCACAACGATCTGAATCTTCTTATCTGAAGGTAAATCGTGTGCTTCTGGTGATTACCTTCTGGCTGAACCTCTTATGCTTTTTTTGTATTCAATTATTTGCCCAAAAGGACAAGGTCGTCTTCGAAGAACTGAAGGTTTTTTATTTTCTATATTTTATTTTTAATATATTTTTTCAGGTAGCTCCCAGTGCCATGGGAGTCGTGCAAAAAGCTTTCCAATTGCGTGTATTCGGGAGGAAATTACCAATACTGTTATTTGTCTGAAAAGAACGATCGGAGCCAAGGCTTTACGTTATACCAGGTTGGAAAGTTGCTGATATAGCTTAAGGCATAGCACGATGAAGCTGCGAGACAGGGAGGATCCATGCATCGGATCACACAAGTAAACAAGAGTTGTGAATTTCAACATTCATGTGGGCAAAGAAGAGCGTTACACATACAATAAACATATAGTAGAAAACGAAAGACAAAGAATAATATCTGTACAATTGACAGTTGGGTGGCGCAAACAGCGTCCTCCTTAGGCTATAATACCCCACGGTTTATACTGAGAGTGACAAAATAAATAGCCATTTGACTAATGGTACCAATGACTTTAGAGCCGCTCTAAGAGATAATGTAGGACGTATGAGTGGATGCAGTACGAAATATGATCGCAAAATGTACTCCCTCAGAACTAAAAAACTTGGAACTTAGCAAGAATGGTAGGGTCAATAAATACAAGCACCGTCGCAAACATGTTCAATGTCTAGTGCTCATTGTACCAAACTGCCTGTCTATCGAAGGACATAACATGAGAATGAAAATGAAGACTGGCTTTAACGTCCC
The DNA here is from genome assembly GCF_021461395.2 of Schistocerca americana. NCBI lineage: Eukaryota > Metazoa > Arthropoda > Insecta > Orthoptera > Acrididae > Schistocerca > Schistocerca americana. The sequence goes on from NC_060122.1 coordinate 688,884,222, forward strand.
ACTGACATCGAAGTCATTACAGACGGAGCATAAGTTCCGATTGTGTCAAGGATGGAAAAGGAAATCGGACGTGCCCTCTCGAACGAACCATCCCGGCATTTTCCTGGACCAATTTAGAGAAATTACAGAAAACCTAAATCTGGATGGCAGGAGGCGGGTTTGAACCGTCGTCCTCTCGAATGTAAGTGCAGTGTGCAAACCATTGTGCCACCTCGCTCGGTTTGAGAATAAAATGACTGGATGAAATACGTGTAAAAATGAGGCAATTTGATAAATAAATACGAGTACCAGAAATACCAGTAGCCAAGGTATCTTCAATAATCGAATACTGAACGGTGTAAATGTTCGAATCGAACAATTAGACGCCTAAAAATGTTTCCATAACGGTATATGAGAAAGTTTTGCAAAATTACTATGTCCGGAAAAACTGCAGCCAGTCCTTCACCACGATCAGCGGAGGCTTCATGGAGGCTACGAGGCGCCAAGTAACAACACCCGCTAAGGGAACAGAAAAAACAGTGCTGCAATTCCGCAGAGATTTGGATGTCAACAAAGGTCTCAAAGGAGCTGAACGAAATACTGCAGACACGCGGTGACTGATTTGAAGACAGACACTGTAATAAAAAAGATTTCGTTTAGCACCATAACGATGCCTGCAATATGTTCAAAATGAATAGGAAAAGTAACAGATTACGCAAATGTTGAACTCTGTGACACAACCTGCTCCACATGTCTTATATACGAGGATACGGTCTCGTATACAGCGATTTTTCATCATAGAATATGAGAAGGAAAGACGAGTGACTCACTTCCGTCGTTCGACCAGCATGCAACTAAACATGGCCTTCGAGGGTAAAGAAATGTGGCGAAGTGAATTTTAAAGTCTGGATTGAGATTCAATTAAAACACGATTCAGATAAAAGGGGACGAAGTAGGACAGCAAAGGGGCTGGTAAAACCAAGAAATTTCTGCTGTCCAGTCTACGCACTGCTTGACAACTTGGGTGAAATTCCGGATACACCAGTGCATGCGCTACACACAACGCCGTAATACCCGGCAGAGGGTACAAATTACAACGCCAGTAGCGGCTACAAGGCGTTTCCGTTTCATTCACTGAGTGGGCGTGAGAAAAGCATTGTTCAACGTTTCCGCGCGTGGTATAGTGTCTCACATGCTATCTTTTAACCCCTGGGCGGAAAATCATTTTCAGACAGCCTAGATGCCAATGTTTACGGGAGCTCCACTGGCGATTTCTCTTGTGGCAATGTGCACTTTTCTTACACTTTTCGTCGCTTCAGTTATGCAACGTCTTCGGTGCAGAACAAAATAACGAAGAGACACTGCCAGTAATTTTTCCATTTAGTGTCAATGTGGTGCAGTTAAGATATATATCCTAGTGTCAGATGCGTTTCTCTACATGACGAACTGCTTACGAAATGGGCAGTAAAATCGTCAAGGGAAGACTTTTGGAACACCAGAGGGTTTTTCCAAGAAGCGGTTCCACTACAGACGATGTTTTCGTTTTAACGTTAACAAATGAGAAAAAATTCCAGTTAATTTACAGACACAATCCTTATTCATAACTAGGTAAAAGCACTTCATAATATTGGCAGAAATTTTGGTGCGCGAAATAATGTCTGAAAGACAGAAGCGTCTGAGGCAAAATTTGTCTCACAAAATGAAATAGAAGTGAAAGTACTTCTACAGAAGGCTGAAGAAAAACGTGGAATGAGCTGCAGCTTAACTCACTAACCACGCTCCAGTTACAAGCGGAACATCGAGCAGCACGAGCAGCAAATATTCAAAATAGCAATCTTATGGGCAAAAAACTAATATCGGAGTTTATCCAAAATAATAAGCCACTTATAAGAAGACTCAAACTTCAGAATGTTTGGGATGGTGGTTCAAATGGCTCTGAGCACTATGGGACTCAACTGCTGTGGTCATAAGTCCCCTAGAACTTAGAACTACTTAAATCTAACTAACCTAAGGACAGCACACAACACCCAGCCATCACGAGGCAGAGAAAATCCCTGACCCCGCCGGGAATCGAACCCGGGAACCCGGGCGTGGGAAGCGAGAACGCTACCCCACGACCACGAGAGGCGGGCTGTTTGGGATGTAGTACAAGCTACGAAGTAAGACTCAACAGTGGACAACTAAGAAGGTTCAATACCAGGTCAATCAAATATATATCGAAGGACATGGCATTTAAATTTTTATAAAACTACGACAGTTGCAGTATTTATGTATGGTTCTGAAGCTGAGGAGCATTCAGGCACCTACAGTGTAATTCTGAAGGATCGTGAGAAGACATCATTTAGACTGCCACGCAAATAACGACGTCCAATAACAGAAGGGAAAAATGTGAAGCCATTACTAATTTAGGTATCAGCAGACATGTAACGTTGGCAGCAACGCGTCCCAAGCAGACAGTAAAAAAGACTACATTAAGCAGCAAAAGATTTAGATCCAGCGACGAAAACAATTACAGAAAACACAAGCGACAAAGTGACCGGAATAAACTGGAAGGCTAAACCAGAACGCAAAGTGTTGACAAGGTACAATCTCACGCTGCCAGCTACATTCATTAGAGTTACACCTGTCTCGCTAATATATTTCGTGCGAATCATAGCAAATCACTTCTTTCAACAATATACTGCACGAAAACGGTAACAAAATACAATAATACGAGCGCAACGAAAGCCCGGCGAGCGTGTGGAGTAGACCATACGCAACAAAAGGAACATCACATCTCAAAAGGTTAACAAATTAATAGACTCCGTCAGAAATTAAAACTACCGAAATACAGTACTGCACCGACGCGATTGATTCCATTAGCGTCCCCGGTTACATATGTAGACGACTGATTTTTCTTCATTTCTTTTTTAAAAACGCTGCAGTTTCAGTTTTTCCACTAATTCTTCTTTGGAAATTGCAACACCGAATCACACTGCCATAGAATGTATTTGACAGTACTGACAAAGTAAAAAGGTTCTCCCTTTAACATTATTTACACTTTATCATTTACAAATTTCAAGCTAAATATTATTATGAATGTGTTTGATAAACAACATACAGTGCATAATCTTAACCGCCTTCAAGCACAGTTTACAAGAGTAACAAATTTATTTCAGGGAATATATATGTTAACCCATACAGTTCCATTACCTCTACGGATGAACGGTGAATACACAGTTCAGAAATACATACATTATGAGTAAACGGTAGAACACTTACATGATTAGCAAACAGGAACGCAACTCGTGGTGTCTTTGATGAGAACTTTGAAAACATTTTGTTTTTACTAACGTCTTAGTATTCTGACTTCTATAAATGAACATGGAAAACAGACAAGTCGCCATGCTGTAAATATTTCATAAAACTTACCTGATTCCATCACTGTGGTGCAAGAGTGCCAAGATTCTCTCTTGAGATTAAAAAAATGTTTTATCGTGTTTCAACTATCATTTATTATTGCAGAGATCAGCAGCTAATCAAAGATACACTATTGCTAAAAATCAATCTACAGATCCACCAGAAACAAATGAATATGCCAGCGGTAAAGATTTGAACGTGTAAAGCGCAAAACATCAAAACTATAATTTCGTCATAACCTCTTGTTACCACGTTTTCTTTACAATAAGACATGGCGTCCTATGATTATTATTTGGTTTGTGAACTAGATTCCACTAGCGAACAAGTGGATTCTCTTGTACAATTTCTATACAGTTCAAAGTGTAAAACTAGAAGGATGTTCTGCGACAGATGCTTTGGACCGAAAAATTAAGATATTTTACAGACATATACACAAAAATAAGCCTATATAATTCCGTTACTTGGAAATTACTTGAAGACAATCTAAGCGACATTGTGGCGGGTACTCACAGTCTAAACATTGTGAAATACACCCTAACACACAGAAAATTCCAATGACGTCATGTGTTACAGATGTTCAATTCACATCTGTCCGGGAGATGAAGAGATGAGTGACATTTTGTTTGGCGAAACACACACAGTGTCACAGTTACTGTTACAATGTAAGACTTTGGAAGAGAACACTGGCTGTGAAACACCAAGTACAAGAGCAGAGCATATTCTGGTAGAAGACTTTCGCAGCACACCTGAAATCCTTATAAGATCCAACTTCTGAAAGACGAAAAGTTCACAAGGGTGAACAGTAAAGTTGTAGCATTGCCGTGTAGCGACACGAAGTGAAGCACATGTAAAATAAGAAAAGGAAGGTAGATTTGGACTTGATGTCCAGTTGACAACGAGGTCATCAGAGACGGAACACAAGGTCAGATTGTTACAAGTAAGGATGGGCCGACGAAAAAGCGATACGCTCTATCTTCGATAGTCAGCAAGGCCAACGAAAGATTTAAATTATCTATACATCCATAGTATTATCGGCTATAGCCCATCCCTATTTTAGCAGAGACCATTTGTTGGTCTCTCTACTGCGCTCAGTTGTTTTGTTAATCAATTCGGTTGTTACTAGCAGTTGAATTTAATTCAAGTGCTACCGCTTATTCTTTTTGTGCCATGTGCTATTGTGACACTTTCTGATTGTGGCTAAGTTTGCAGCAAGGAAGAAGAAGAAAATCGATTTTGATTCATCCGCTAGCGTTACGATAAGGCAAAAATATATACGCACTACTATAACAGCCTAGGTACCTATCTACAGCAGTCTAATGTTAGCACTGGTCACATATATCCTGTATAAATGTCCTTTGTGTAATTTCGTTTTTACGAACGGCTTCTCACTTCTCAAAATGCGGTGGGCACTATGTTGTTGTGTTTCCTGACCCTGTCGGCATTCATTAAATTAAAATCAGTGCATAAAAAAACATTTGGATTTGTCGTTGTCGCCCGAAAGTCGCGTTGAACAACAAAAATATCGTGCAAACAGATATGGTTGCGTTTCTTTAAAAAATTTACTCAACATTGTATCATTAGTAGCCCAAATGGCAAAATATCGCTCAATGTGGCCACCTAGACGGCACTCAACTATATAAGTCCATTCCGGTATGGAACGATTGGGAGACGCTTTTGGCGAGCGGAAGGGGTACGGGATGACAGCACATTCTATAGTTCGTCTGTGCGTTCTTGTTACCGAGGGCTGCTTGAATTCGTCCGACAGGACTGGGCTCTGCATTCTTCCCTCCCCCTTTCGTCTAACATCTATCTGCGCACTTTAATACTGTATCAACTGAAGCCAGTGATTCCATGCACAATTCAATCTTAAAATATGCATGTATTCATGCACTATAAAATGACTAAACATGCACAATTAAAGGAAAAAAACATGCAGTGTCAGAATTCAGGCTTTTGTTGTGATAACTTTTATTCTAAAACAAGTACAACCAGTTTTTCCAAATTCTCCTCCGTCTTGGGGTGACTCTGCGTGTTGGGTCGCTGAGCTAGCCGTCCCTGGAGTCGGGAGGCGAGGTTTTTTGGAATCATCCGCCAGCAATCTTGAAAATGATTTTCAGAGGTTTCCCGTTTTCAATTTGGGCAAATGCCAGGGTTGGTCCCTTACTATAGGCTACAGCCAGTTCCTTCCGACTACCTTCTTTTCATGAAAGATTCCAATTCCCTTAAAGATGCAGCGCCTTGGCTTAAATAAGAGAGCTGCGTCGGAGGCAAGCCGAGCATCTATTTGCGGAGTCCCGGCTCTAAAAGGTATATGATAAATAAACAATAATTTAAATTCCTCTCATATAGGCTCATGCATTTATATTTTATGCAGAAAATGATTTTCCTTACATTGCAAGAAGTGGTAGATGCATACTTGAATGAGGAAATTTGGGAAAGTGTAAGGGTGAATGATTTCGCACCCTCTGCATTTTCGCTACCAAAATTATTCTTGTTTCTCTGTCGAACAGAGACCTCTCGATTCAAAAAGGCCTGTCGCTAATAATTGTGGTGTCCCAAAAAATTAGCGCTCGTCCGGTCACAACCATTTTCTCAGCTCAAATCCAGACTGAAAGAAGAGGAGTTAAAATGACCTCGAAGGGTGACTGCTTGTTAGTGGATAGCCAAAATGCAGAACTCCTAGATAAGGATATGCCCGTTTCGTGAAAACTCCGAGATTATTATCGAATAAAATAATTTATCGTTTTTTTGGAATTTTTAAGGATAAATGAAAAATGTTAGTCTCCTTAAGGTCCTCTGTAACAAAACGAACCCCCCTCCCCTGCCCTTTGGCAAAATCTTGGCTACGTCCTTGGGATGGGGAAGGAAATCGGACATGCTCCTTCGAAGGAACCATCCTGCCATTTACCTGGAGCGATTCAGGGAAATCACAGAAAATCTAATCAGGATGGTCGGACGTGGATTGCACCGTCGTCCTCGTGAAAGCGAGTCCAGTGTGCTAACAGCTACACCCTGTCGCTCGGGTACGTACAGTAAGAACTATGGGCGTAAAACATGCCTCCGATATCCCACAGAACTTTCCGAAGTTTACTTCCGAGGGAGGAGGTTCAGAATAATTTTTCATGCCGTGCAACAGTGCACAGTAATAAGAAAAACTCAAAAACATGGCTCCATATACGATATTGCTAAGAACGGAAGAAAATAACCCGATCGCTTAAGTCTCCTTCGGACTGCACTATGTATGGTTCGCCAAGGGCCCCTTCTTTTGGTCGCAATTTCTTAATATTTTTTTCAAATGCATGCAACTCAGACTATATAGCTTAGCTTTTTTAGGTTACCAATGCTACTAGATATTTGCAATCGTTCTCTATGTGTTTCTCAGACCACTGTCCAAAATCAGCGGACAACATGCAGTCATCATTGCGAAAGTGGAGGAATGAAATTTCATCCAGTAACGCGTTCTGTCACTAGACGCACGATTTGTCTTCTCAAGGGCGGAATGCATGTCTGGCTGTGCCGAATCATCCTTTTACTGCTACAAACGGTATTTCCTCGCGGTCGCGCATGATCTCCCATCAATAAAGTTTCGTGTGACTGTAAAGAGAATAAATTTCGTCTGGTTATATGCGACGTGAAATGGTTTGAGAGTTATAATTTTCGTTCCAAGCTTAACGTTAATTTTCAGATTCTTTGCATTTATTGCCGTAGAAATGGTCCACATATACCACGCATTTTTCACTTGTAGGACCTGTCTCGTTGTAACAGCCGAAGGCAGTCAGTGATAACCGATTAACGCCCCAACAACATCACGATCATCAGAGAATGAGCGCTGGTTCATTGAGAACAGGAAGAGGAGAATAGTCGGCCTTGGTCTTTCTCGGGAGACCATTGTTGCGATCACCACAAGTAAAATCCAAGTACGGACAAAAATCGCAGTAGGTGTCGGTCCTTTGAGGATTGGAAACTTAGCACCCCCCCCCCCCCCCCCCACACACAAACAAGACCACGCCGGTTGAATGGCCACAAGGAAAGCGGAAACTTGCTCTTTTCTTTCAAATAAGATTAGAAACGAATCGTTTCTTATTTCTACATTTTCCCTTTTATGTTGCTTTTAATGGACAATAAAACATATATTTACTCAATCTAAACTTTTAAATGCTTTGTAAAACTGGGAACTATCAAAAATGGATAGTCCTATATAGTGTGATTGGATTCTGTGCTTGCTGGTTAGTGATTTGTACAAAATAATAGTTATCCAAGAATTAAAAACAGAATTTATTTTACAAGAGAAGTCCTACCATACTGTGTCTTCTGAAGAAAACGAACAAAGCAGTGAGACTTCGTTTCATCATCAACAAACTGTAGAACTTTGTACATACACACACATTTCCAGGACTCCTATGAAAAGATAAATTAAACAAACAAATAACCTCAAGAGAGAGTTCCAATACCGGATGTTTCAAGATGAATATCGCGGTTTTAAGACTTTGACGCATTTATTAGATTCAACTTGTAACTACAGGGTGTTTCAAAAATGACCGGTATATTTGAAACGGCAATAAAAACTAAACGAGCAGCGATAGAAATACACCGTTTGTTGCAATATGCTTGGGACAACAGTACATTTTCAGGCTGACAAACTTTCGAACAGTAGTTACAATTTCCAACAACAGATGGCGCTGCAAGTGATGTGAAAGATATAGAAGACAACGCAGTCTGAGGGTGCGCCATTCTGTACGTCGTCTTTCTGCTGTAAGCGTGTGCTGTTCACAACGTGCAAGTGTGCTGTAGACAACATGGTTTATTCCTTAGAACAGAGGATTTTTCTGGTGTTGGAATTCCACCGCCTAGAACACAGTGTTGTTGCAACAAGACGAAGTTTTCAAAGGAGGTTTAATGTAACCAAAGGACCGAAAAGCGATACAATAAAGGATCTGTTTGAAAAATTTCAACGGACTGGGAACGTGACGGATGAACGTGCTGGAAAGGTAGGGCGACCGCGTACGGCAACCACAGAGGGCAACGCGCAGCTAGTGCAGCAGGTGATCCAACAGCGGCCTCGGGTTTCCGTTCGCCGTGTTGCAGCTGCGGTCCAAATGACGCCAACGTCCACGTATCGTCTCATGCGCCAGAGTTTACACCTCTATCCATACAAAATTCAAACGCGGCAACCCCTCAGCGCCGCTACCATTGCTGCACGAGAGACATTCGCTAACGATTTAGTGCACAGGATTGATGACGGCGATATGCATGTGGGCAGCATTTCGTTTACTGACGAAGCTTATTTTTACTTGGACGGCTTCGTCAATAAACAGAACTGGCGCATATGGGGAACCGAAAAGCCCCATGTTGCAGTCCCATCGTCCCTGCATCCTCAAAAAGTACTGGTCTGGGCCGCCATTTCTTCCAAAGGAATCATTGGCCCATTTTTCAGATCCGAAACGATTACTGCATCACGCTATCTGGACATTCTTCGTGAATTTGTGGCGGTACAAACTGCCTCAGACTACACTGCGAATACCTCGTGGTTTATGCAAGATGGTGCCCGGCCACATCGCACGGCCGACGTCTTTAATTTCCTGAATGAATATTTCGATGATCGTGTGATTGCTTTGGGCTATCCGAAACATACAGGAGGCGGCGTGGATTGGCCTCCCTATTCGCTAGACATGAACCCCTGTGACTTCTTTCTGTGGGGACACTTGAAAGACCAGGTGTACCGCCAGAATCCAGAAACAATTGAACAGCTGAAGCAGTACATCTCATCTGCATGTGAAGCCATTCCGCCAGACACGTTGTCAAAGGTTTCGGGTAATTTCATTCAGAGACTACGCCATATTATTGATACGCATGGTGGATATGTGGAAAATATCGTACAATAGAGTTTCCCAGACCGCAGCGCCATCTGTTGTTGAAAATTGTAACTACTGTAATTTCGAAAGTTTGTCTGCCTGAAAATGTACTGTTGTCCCAAGCATATTGCAACAAACGGTGTATTTCTATCGCTGCTCGTTTAGTTTTTATTGCCGTTTCAAATATACCGGTCATTTTTGAAACACCCTGTATACATAACACATCAAATGAAAGACGAAATCAAACAGTTCTGTTTGTATACCAGTGCACATGCACTCTTCCGTTAGAGAGCGCTAGTAGCGAAGATGGCGACTAGTGAGCAGAAAGATCTTTGAGTTTTACAATTGGCAAGGATTGACTGTTGTTACAGGCCAACGTGCAGTCGGCATTACGTTCCACTGTAATCCTCCAAATGAAAACAACATCCGTCGTCGGTGCCATCAGTTTGAAGACACCAGCTATCTTCGCTAAGGGGAGAATACGGCATGGCCGAGAGCGACTGAAGAACGTGTTGAACGAGTAGCCCCACGAAATCTCTTCGGCAAGATAGCAGTGAATTAACAATTCCAGTGACGCGTGTATGGAGACTTTTAAGGTGACGCGTACAACTACGTCTTTATCGTCTTCAGCTGTTACAAGCTCTAAAAGCCTGCACACTACAGCTTCAGTGCAAACTTCGCAAATGAAATGTTACTGCATGACGACGACCGTTTTCTGGATCGTGTCATCTTTAGTGATGAGTAGGCGTTTCACTTACGTAGAAATGTGAACAGACACAATGAACGCATTTGGGAATCAGCAAATCCGCTCGAGAATTTCTTCAGATTTCGCTTTTTCAAAGAGTGCAAGGATCAGTACACCTGCATTTTTGAACCTGATAATATTTAAAGTTTTAAACTGATCTACTTAAACAGATAAAACTTTCCGTTTAGTAAATAAAAACCACATTTCCTTGTTGCAATGTATTTTATCTCATCCATACGCGTTTCGTCTTTTACTTTAAGGCATCTTCAGCGGGATCTAGAATGATACTGTTTTGATATGTGATATTTGTAGATTATAAAACAGTTGTAAACATTTACAAGTATCACATATCAAAACAAAACTGTATCGACGCGTTAATGTAAAGGGTGAAACGCGTCTGGAAGAAATAAAATACGTTGCAGCAAGAGAAGAGAGTTTTTATTTACATAACGAATATTTCTGTGCTTGCTACGGATGATGGCCACGCAAACAAACTTGAGATATAAATTCTTTTGAGAAAGCTCGTTTGGATTTATTTGAAGACAACGCCTGAAAATATCTGCCTAGATCCTAAATTATGCGAAGCATGGTCTGAAAAATATATATTTTTTTTTACGTAAACTGGAATTTACCATGTGGTGATTGCAGATCGATTAAAGACAGTCAGAGGCTCTTGACAGTTTTCTTGTCTGTCAATGGTAACCAAACCGTCGAAATTAAGAGCGTTTTCGACGGTACTTTCCAATTTCTTTATGTTAGTGTAATGAAATAAAGGCAAATACAAACTTGGATGCTGTGGAAATTAGTTACGCCTACTAAAATGCCTGATATTATCATCACATACATACATCATGTAGTTGAGATCACTGATGGTCTGCAACCGTGTTTCGACGGGGATTATGTATTACGTCTAGTTTTTGTCTTGTAAGGTACAGTGAACTTTGTTGACTGTTTATTGTCTTGCGTAATTAAGGAACACACTAATGGCTGCTGAAGGCAGAGTACGTCGTCATACCAGCAATCTATGCTGCGTAGCCCGCCCACACACGTACAAAGCTTAATGAGAACTAATGCTTGACGTGCATCCCACGTCACGCACCTTACTGTTAAATTTATTGTCACAACGCCAACACAGCTACATTTCATGCGATGGCCGGCCACCGTTCCCACGAAGTCGTTTTGCAACGCAGTGTGTGGTATTTAGTATTTGATTACCAACGTTAGTCCTCTCGGCACAAATGGGACTTACGCCAAAAACAAGGGATACTCTCATCACCCTTCACTTTTATTGTCTACAATGTTTATGTTCTATTGTAAGTTCGCGGTAGAAATTACAATTGGCTGTTTATTTCATACTTCTCATTCTCTACTGCAAACAGTTGGGCAAGCCATTTGACATCCGGTGCATTATGTAGTAGTGATTCGTTTCAGCCAGTAACCAAGCGAGATGGTATGGGGCAGAGGAGCTGCCTACTGGGAGGAAATGGTAGAGAATTACCAGTTTCAGCATTTTCCTTAAAAACAACGGAAACCTCCCGAAAGCCTTAGTCGGTACGGCAGTTTGGAACCAATTTCATTTACTTCTGGAACAATATAGTCAAAGACTTATCTTTCACTCCATATCTGAATGAGATGGCGCGCTGGGGCAGGGCGAAACTCTTTTCAGCCAGTTATTTTTGATGTTATTTTGGAACTATTTATTTGGGTACTTATTTGGTTACGATGATGATAGCAACGAAGGCTGAAGTGCAGCTTGGAGCAACGAATATGTTCATAAATTTATCACGTAATGCCGGCATTCGCCTTACGGCTGAGGAATTCCTCCCTATTCAAAAACTTCAGCTGTGATTGTTCGCCTTGTGTCGTGGGACTTGGCGCCGTTTTACTTTCTACAGCCTAATGTATTGTTAATAATGCCTGTTAGGGGGCAATTTTTTGCGCTACATACTTCCATGTTCTAATCTGTATAATTGATCTAAGAAGGTTCTCGTTTATTGTCCATTGTTTACGAGTGACTGGTGCAATTCTTATGTAGCTTCGAGAATGACGCGAACGAGGAGTATCTGTACTTGATGTGAGGATAATTGAAGGTTCTAGGTTTGTACTGAAGGAACGATTTGGTGGACCCAGCATGCTTTAATCTGCTGAGATCATATCTACCACATTGCTCTTTGAGTCTGTTCTGTGCTCTTGTGAGTCTATTCTGCATTTACTTTGTACTGAGAAAATGTCGCAATGAGGCAATAGGGAAGACGTAACGTTTTAGGTTACCTGACGCGTCAATACGAAAATTTCATCTCCAGCACTGACAATGTTGAGTATCAACGGGCAACGTTCAATAGCATCGTAGAATACGATGCTAGGCGCCATGAGCATTATGGCTTCGAAACAGAAGATGACACAGAGAAGGCCGAAATACCGTCTTTTTTCCTAATTGTCCCACAGACGAAAATCGCACTGCAGTTTCTCCTTTGAATCGTCACACGAACGACAAAATGATAGGTCTCACGAAGAGTGAAGCGTTCCCAACTATTGGAAATAAAGCACACGTCACTCCCGTTTTCAAGAAGAGTGGTCGCACGGATACTGAAACTACAGGCCTGTATCTCTGACGTCGGTCTGTTGTAGAATTTTGGAACATGTTTTATGATCGCGTATCATGACATTTCTGAAGGCCGATAATCCGCTCAGTGAGAACCAATACGGGTTCCGAAAAAAACGACTGCGCGCAATTCAACTCGTCGACGAGTCCCTGAAAGCAGTAGACACAAGTGCCAGGTAGAAGCGGTGTTCCTTGACTTCTGCAAAGCGGCCGTTAAAGTTCCGCGCTGCCGCCTGATGAATAAAATACGAACGTACGGAGTGTCAGACTAAATGTGTGACAGAAGAGTTTCTAGCACATAAAACACAGCATATCATTCTGAACGGAAATAAGTTTTCAGACGATGATGCAACGGGGCTTTGTAAGACCATAACTTTTCACAACATATATAAATGACCCAGGAAATAACGTCGATATTCCATGACACTTGTCGCGGATGATGCTGCTGTAGGCAGGGAAGCCGCGACTCTAGAAAACTGCAGCGAATTGCAGGAAGATCTACAGAGGGCCGCCGCGTAGTGCTGGAAGTGCCAATTGATCGTCAATACAAACAAATGTAGCGTATCGGGAATACTTAAACAGAAAGAGCCTTTACTTTACGATTACAACATTGCAGAATAATCACTGAAGCATGACTGGAACCAGTTACTTCCATCAAATATGTAACAGTATCCGTATGAGACGATCTGAAGTGAACAAGAAAATAAAATTAATTGCGGGTTAGGCAGATTCCAGACAGACTCATTGGAAGAATTCTCAGGAAATTTAGTCCAACAACTAAGGACGTAGCTTACAAAACATTCGTTCGACCAATACTTTAATACTGCTCTTCAGTCTGCGATCCGAACCAGATACGACTGATACAGGAAATACAGAAGATCCAATGAAGAGCAGCACGTTTAGTTTCATTTAGTAAGCGCGAAAGAATCATTGAGATGTCAGTCAACTCCGACGGCAGACGCTGCAAAGGAGGCGTTCTATATCACGGTATGATCTACTGTTAAAATTCCGATAGCCAAAGTTCCTAAAGCGTCAACAAATATATTCCGGCCTTCTGCGTGGATCTCGCGAAACGACCATGAAGGCAGAATTACAGAGATTCGAGACCGCCCGGAGGCTTACCAGCAATCGTTCTTCCCGCGATCCACACGTGACTGGAAGAGGAAACCGGGAGAAAGAGACAGTGGTACACGAAATAGGCTCCGCCACACATCGTAATGTGTTATGCTGAGCATAGATGTAGATGTACCTAGGTTTCGAACTATCGGTAGCATCCTCCTGCTTGAAGATATCATCTTCTTAGCATGACTATGTGACATTATCCACGCTTGCATTACATGTTCAAGTAGAGGGTGAATGAACATCTCGGATGTGAACTGCTACACTGTTGCGTCCGCACCAAGGATTCTATATTTGCATTGTAGTAGTAGGTTTATTCTGTTTTCAGCTTTTCTATTTTTTCTGTTCAAAAACAGTTTGACAGTTCGTCTAACTACGAGTAAATTTGTTGTCTTGTCGGACGACTTTTTTTGTCCCCAGAGACGAATTTTTCGTTTTTGTGGTTTCTACGCTTGTAAATTAGTGAGGCGTCGGTGCCGAAACAATATTAACTGCTGTGTTAGGTTTTATCCTCCACCTGCTTAGCTAAGCTGGGACGTGACACTAGTATGCAGTATTGCCAACGTATAATGTTACTCCTTATTCCTTTATTCCCTCATTGAGGTCTTCGAATGTTAACTATATAGTTTACGTGTAGTACCGGATATGTGACTGCTCCCCGAAGTACCCCTGTGTTTAGTGTGAGATATGTCGACAGTTGATCGACACCGACTTTTACCCTCGTATCACAGATAAAACCTACTATTAACTGCACGATTTCGCTTCGGAAGTTGAAACGTAGTATTTTAAAGAGTAATCCAGCATGTCACACCTTATCGAACGCGCGTTCAATGTACAAGAGGGGTGCTGCTGTTGCAACTCTCATGTCACATCCTACTGTCCCTTTACTTGTTAACCTTAGAGTAGAGTAGACAGTGCTATGGCTGCTCCTGAACTCTTGTGGGGCAGTACTGGTTTGTTCTGCGAATTGTTGTAGTCTCTAGCTAATAACTGTTCCCAAAATTTTCCGTATAACTGGGAGCTCCCGTTTATTGTTCTAGGCCGCTCTGAATGAAGATTTTAATGTGTTAGAGAGGCCTTGTAGTAGGGGCAGTTTAAGATGATGTCTTCCTATACCGTCATTCACCGGGGCTGTGTTTCTATCACTTACAGCAGAAGTTACCCAGATCCAGTAATTTCATGAAGCAGCGGATGATCAGTGGTTGTGTTCGAGTAGCAAAGTAAATTCCCGCACTATCATTTCTTCGTGGAATTCGTCGAATTTTTGATCTCGTGAATGATCGTGAATTTTTGCTAGCATTGCGGAACGCTTCTGCTTTCCCACGGTCGTCTGTAATTATGCTATCATCACTTAATTATGCTCGGTTCTTCACAAATGGTGTGTGTGTGTGTGTGTGTGTGTGTGTGTGTGTGTGTGTAGAACCTATGCCCTTTCAAATAAGATGCCCAGCAGTTCTACAGCGAGAGATGTGTCACTTCGGCCCAACTAAAAGGGCGTTCACTCTTAATTCTTAAGTGTAAATAATATTAAGCAACTATTTCTCCGGTAACAGACAGTTAACTTAATATCATGGCGCGAAGACTGAGCTTAATTTCAGAAAGCAACTCATTTAAATTTTGTTACAATGACTTTCATATTTTTAGTACTGGAAGCGAGAATTATTATAAAGTAAATTCTGTTTTGTTTTCCCTCCCTCATCCAGTCCTGTGGATAATGGTGGCATCTGAATCTTCAACAAAACCGTAGCATGGCAGCGTACCATATACACTTAACTCTACACTGTAACTAAAAGATGGTCGCTCAAGAAGCCCCGTAAGTTAAGGTGAATTACTCGCAGCCAGACAAGGAGATCTCAACGTCAACTACAAAATACTAAATACCTCCCTGACTATAAAGATGAACATTGACGTATTCGATACTTATGGCTAACAGTAGAGAAGAGGAAACTGCATTATTAGGCGAAACATTATTAAATTACTCGAAGCTTTTTTCTGATATTTTGTTCAGCCAGCAAATGGCACACGTCGTATCTAAATATTCAACACTTAAAATAAGCATCAATCAACCAGTAACGTTGCATTCATATTGTGATCGACGGCTGATTAGTATGGGCATAAATGCGATATTATTGGTCAATTATAATTAGTCTACATCTGGTAATTCAGATGCAACATTCGTGGACGCGTATACCAGATGCTACAGCGATACCGCTGCGTACTGTCAGGTAAAAAGAGCGTGGGGGGAGGGGTGCGGCTACGGAATCTCAAAACTAAAAAAGTGAAACATTGTTAGGATTAGAAGTAGGTACATTATTTTCTTCCGATCGATTCAATTATTAATTTCGCTAATGTATTCTCCGACATCTAAAGGTGAACCACTCATAACCTGGAGCAATATGCAAAGCAATGAAGCAATGATTATTGAAAAGATTATAAGAATCGAAAGAGATTTAAAAAAAAAAAGAACATAACCCACCTTATGGTCAGAAGTTTGTACGCACTTTCGCAAGAAATTGCAGGAAAAAATCCAACACATACAACTTCTGTTTATTTTTGCCCCTTCACCAATGGTAACAGAGGAACAAGCGCCAAAAAACTGGCACCCTGGTTAAGGTACTGGACTTGCATTCGGGAGGACCCGGAATTGGAAACCTCGTCCCAGCGTTAGATTCCCCGCGGTTTCCCTCAACCTCTTGGCCAAACCACAAGGTAATTGCTTCAAAAAGGGGCAGCGGCGGTTTCCTGTTCCACACTTCTGGAATATGAGCTCGTGCTCCATCTCCCAAGACATCATTGACGAAACGTTGAAATGCTCATGCTCCTTACTTCACTCTACAACTAACGTGACAATAGTCCTTAATGCAAGTTGTAGTAACTGCATTAGCCTAGCTCTCTTTCTATCCTCCACAGCTAGTTATTTTTCTTTTGTTAATTTCAGACAGAGACTTACTAAAACTGACACAGTAGACTAAATCAATCATTGCCGTAACGTGTTTCCTGAAAAAATGTTGGTATTTTTAGGTCGCTACACAACACAAATTATGAGATTTGGTTGAGATATAAAATGGACGTAGCCAAACGTTTGTCTACTTAAAGAACTCTAGCCAGAACAAGCCAGCACGACAACAAGAAATCCTCCGAGGTATACCGTAAAAATTCGCCGAGTGGACACAAGACGAACATCACATACGCCTGGACTTACTTAACAAGTTTAGGTTTGATCTCAAAAAAGCAGGACGAGACAACCAATTCCAGCGAGCACGTGAAACAGAAGCAGTAAATGTATGCGTCATACAGAACAGGTTAAGTGGAAAAAAGAACAGACGATACCGAATTAGGGATCTCAAAAAACAATAGCACCTGCTAGTGGAATTTCAACTCACTGAACTCTTAGGAAAAGGGATATGATACCGAATGCACACTTTTACAGGATCCATGAGCACGTGAAACAAAGTGGCTAAGTTATAGTCTTGGATACCTAAATTGCTCAGACATAATTCAGCAAGTGATGTACCACCTACGGTTTCTTCTTTCCCTCTTTATCTAGGTACAAAAAAAAAAAACCTGCTATCTGGTCTCCTACACTGCATATCGTCTCATGATCATCGTCTTTCACCTGGGCGTCTACATGCTGGTGGCAACACGAAGCAAGACCGATACCGTAGATTACGACACGAAAATGTTGACTTCGGAAGTATGGATGTCCACCTTGAAAAATTACGACTGGAGCGGCCTGGACTGACCAAACACCTTGAATTTACGGTTTTAAAAGCGAAGCTCCACGCTGCAATTCTATGAATAAATCTGTACAACATGCCCTATGGGGCACTTGCGGAACCAATGTATTTGCTATATTCGCTTTATTAAGCATTTTTGTCACTTTTCGATGGGGGAAGAAAATCATAAGAAAGTACCAAAACGTCTTTTGCGACTTCAGTTAGTTCTCCACCATTTGTTCAACAGAAGTCGTCATGAAAAATGTAGGTGTCGCGCCACTGTGTCCTTTTCTTTTTGTTTCATTCACTGAATTTCGCCACAACTTTATGAAGCAAAACACTGTGTCAGTTGGCTTAAAGTTTAGTTTACGCTTCTGGTATCAAATGAGAATTCTGCCGATTCGCGTTCTTTTATTCGTTGTTCTTCGCAAGCCTGAAGGGACTTAAAGAATTTACACTAAAAGAATTTTCGTATGGCAGTGGTAGCGAGCGAATCTTTACTAAGTGGAAGAAGAGTTTAGAAACAGAAAGAAGAGGGGTACGAGACTAAATTCTGAGAAAGCTCTGCTTAGAGTATCCAATGCCCTCCTTCAGATTCACAGATGAAGCCCCAAAACATCACTTTTTCACAGGGTGACCGTCGGAAAGAGGCTCCTAGTTTCTGTTATAAAAAGTACAGCCTAAAACCCAACGTACTGACAGTCGTCTAACAGTATCTGTAGAACAAAAGTAGAGGCAATGTTGTACTTTCTCGCAAATGGATGCAGTTTAACCCTAGATTACTGAACCCTAGAATTGTAATTAACTAGTGCATAAACTACAAATTACGGCCGGCCGCGGTGGTCTCGCGGTTCTAGGCGCTCAGTTCGGAGCCGCGCGACTGCTACGGTCTCAGGTTCGAATCCTGCCTCGGGCATGGATGTGTGTGATGTCCTTAAGTTAGTTAGGTTTAATTAGTTCTAAGGTCTAGGGGACTGATGACCACAGATGTTAAGTCCCATAGTGCTCAGAGCCATTTGAACCATTTTTTTTACAAATTACGGGCCAGTAAATTTACGATGGTTTAGTAACAATCTAACATTTTCTCCCCTTTAATGTTCTTGGATTGTCATCGTATACATCTTTTGACTACCGAAATCAAATGATTGTATTTTCTGGGTTTGATCTCCTCTTCTCAAAATATCGATATTCTCATTGCATTCTCCAACTAATCACTGGCTGCAATTATTTTCCCCTCCTTGTAGTGGTCAGTTAAACAGCACGTTCGAACTTATTTTGCGCTTTGTTTTTATATTCTCCTTCCACTGTTTCTTCTTGTATTATTTCTTCATGAATACCAGTCTCTTTCAGGTCTTCGTAAACTTCTGTTGGTCAGTTAGCGGTTCTTCAGCGAAAAGGCTAATTAGAATTATCTTTGTAAGCCTGTTGTTTCCATTTTACATCGGTACCCGTAAAACTGTAATCACCGATTTCTGATATCTGTGATATTTTCTGTAATCTGATGCATCTCTTGTGACCTCTTTTTCATTCAAATTCCAGTTTCGCTTTTTGATCCTAAGATTCATTTGATAATCTTCCTTTCTCGTTATTCAATTATTTTCATTTGAGATTGGCCACAGTTACTACGTCTTCGGATGCCTAAAGAGCTTCTGTTGTAACAACTGTATTATTAAGTCGTAATTTTCAGTTTTGGGATGTAGATGTTTTGTTTGTTTTATCTTTTGTTTATATGTTCTTCATAGTATTACATTTCCTTGTTTGCTTCTCGTCTTAGCCCCGCCGATTCAGTAATTTTTCCAACACAGCCAGCTTGAATTTGTCTACTCCGGAGATTTTGCCGAGTTTAGAGATCAAATGTTGATCTGGTCTCTTCAATATAGTGTGTACCTTCTTAGAGTAGCTTAGTGACCGCTGCTTCGCTCACGTAGACTGCATGGTCTGCACAGATTTTTTTGTTTTTCTTTAATCGAATTTCTATGTTGTTCAACGAACTGCAGCACCTTCTAAACTTTGGACGGTAAATAAGGCCATAGAAGCACGGCCTTTCCCGAATGCACTTCTGACCGAAAAGCGATTCAGGTTGCTGGAGTCCGAGGTTTTTCTTAATCATGCCTTTGGCGTTCTTGTGGTGGTATTTGCGTAGAAGCTTCACCTCTTAACACGTATTTCTTTATATCTAAGCTAAATCCCAATTTTCATAGATTCATCTTAATTTTTTTTTAATATAACGAAATATTTTCATTAAAATTTTCATGCTGTATTTTACCCCCCTTAGTGGTTGAATTTACGAAAATGCTGAAAAACGTATTTTTTTCTAACAGAAATGAAATACCAATTTTCGTAGTTCCAGCTTCAAAAGTGTCTTAATAGTGAAATATTTTCAGTAAGCTTTTCATCCTCTATTTCACCCGCTTAGGGGTTGAATTTTCCAAAAACAATGAAACAGGTATTTTGTTTCCAACAGAGAAGTCACATACAAATTTTTAAGGACGTAGCGCTAAAAAGGCTTTAGTAGTTCTTTAATAATGTTTTGTTCCCCCCCCCCCTCCCCCCCCAAAAAAAAACTTTTACCCACAGTTTCACCCCAACAGGGGTTAAATTTCCATAAATGCTGAAACACGTACTTCTTTATTTCTGACCGAGAAGCCAGTACCAATTTTTGCAGTTCTGGCTTCAAAATGTACTTCGAAAAGCATTTCGTCCCCTACTTCACCCGCTTAGGGCAGGAATATAGCAAAATCCCTTCTTAAGTGACGCCTACAGTTCAGGATCGACTCCTCGGCGAATTTCAAGTTTCTATCCTTAGTGGTTTGGGCTGGGCGACGAGTGAAGCGGTCAGTCGAGTCATTGCCTTTTATATAGAGAGCCCATGTTTTCAATTACAGAGTCACTTGCTGGCGGACCAGTGGCCTAGCGTGAACCAGCGCTCGGGGAGAAAGAAGATAATGCCCGCTGGTACAAAATGGCGCGACGGAAAGGAGCGGAGCGGAGCGGAACGACAGCTGCGGCCAGAGGCGCGTGGCCCGCATGCGGCCGGGACGGCCAACAACACCTGCCCGCGGCCCGGTGTGTCTGGTGTGGCCTCTGCGCTGCGCCTATCTGCGTGGACAGGCGGCCGGGCGCCTCGCCTCAAACCAGTACAGTAGCCGCTGTAATGTCAAGCACGTGACGCAGAATGTCACGGCAGCCCGGCAGCGCGCGGAAGCGGGCGCCCGCGGTGACGCAGCCTCCCAGCAATCCCGCGCCAGCCTTACCTCGAGCCTTATTTTTTACGTCTGTCGCTGCACTGGCACGGTGGCGCGACCAAGTTAGCAGCGTACATATTTCTACACTTCCAAGAGTTAGAAGAAAACTCTCGTCGTCATACAGAGAAGAAGTTGTTCAAAATGAAACTTAGTTTTAGTTATGTTTGTACACAAAGTAAATGTACACTTCATCTATAGATTAGTTTTATATATACGGCCTTTTGAAGTTGTCCTCTTTCGTTCAAATGGGCGAACGGAAATAATACACAGCTCAAACCATTATTCTGGTGGGTATACCGGGAACAGAAATTCATCCCAGGTTGACGAAGATTTAAAAGCTATAGGCTGCATATTCAATAGTTTAGGGAAAAGGCAACTGTCAGAATTCCAATCTCAAAATTAAAGTACTGTATTGAGAAAATGGGCGTCGTGGTGCTGGACGATAGGCGATTAAGTATGTATAAAATATGAACGGAACGGAGATTGTCTTCACACAATGTCATAAGATGAACATCAACAGAAGTAAAATAATGTTAACTGAACGCAATCGAATTAAATTTGGTGATACTGAGGGAATTAAAATAGAAAATGAAACACTAAAAGTGGCAGACGGGTTTTGCTATATGAGAAGCAAAGTAACTGACAACGGCAGAAGTAAAAAATAGAAAATGGTGAATTAAGTACCAAAAAAATCTTTGTTGGGAAACTATCGACTATACTAAAAATTTGTGTCACATATCAAGTGAATGACGACTGACGAACACGTCTTGAAGCATCAAGGAACTCTCAATTGATAATGGAGGGAAATACGGGAGCGGGAGGAGGGGGAAGAGGGAGAGAGGAGAAGAAGCAAGAATTATAGAGAAACACCAAGACAGATTTAAGTTCGTGTAGATTACAACAGTTGTGCAGATATGAAGAGACTTTCTCTAGCATGGAGAGCTGCTTCATGCCAGTCTTCCCGCACTGAAGACGAGGGGTACAACAAAACAGGGACTTAGGCCACAGGTCTACCAGAAGAAATAGTAGCGCGTATTTTACTTGCAGAAGTTTTAGCAGGGAGGGTGCTGCATTTTTTGGACGTTGACCACAACAAAATATAAAATGTATTTTTCAGCAATGTTTGGACCGCATTAGTGCGCCGGTTGCCCAAAGTGGATGAGGAGTGGGTTCACCGTTTCACGCCAAAAACGAAATAATAAGGAAATTGAAAGATGAAAGCTGGTGGTCCTGAACCAAAATACAGGTTTCAATTTCGTTACGTCTACCCCGTCCGATAGACAAGGACCAGATTAGGTGCGTAAGGAAAAGCATTAACAAACATTTCATGTTTATTACTCTGCAAAACTCAAAAGAATAGCTTCAGACTATGCAAGTCTTGTGGACAATTTTTATGAAGAAAAAAAAAATACGTGAGAGGAATGCTGGACTCGTATTACCTTCCTTCGTGGCAATCCACCTGTCCATAAAGCTCAGAAATTTGAGGGATTTTAGCTACGAATCACTGAACATCAAAACTGCGAATCTTCTGACTTCCACGCACTCTAAATAAAGAGTTCTGAATTCTGTTAACTAATTATGGCGGCCGTATTCGAGTATTTTGTAGACATTACAGATTTGAACTTCTGTGAGATGGGAGTCTGTTTATTTGAAAAACGCCTGTCAAACTGCATTAACGTAAGAATGACCCAAGTCTGAACGTAACGGGCATTCACTGTCAGACCGAGAAATTTTCTTTTTACCCTGGTGGATTTGCTTCGTACAATACAACGTCTGCAACCTAACGAAACGTTGTTCTACCTAACATCAGTTCACGGTAATGAGGAGAGTCAGTATGTAAATTATTTACAAGACTATCGTGCTTACATAGCTGATGAACCTCATACGTCATACGTGAAACCTCCCTTGAAATCCTACAGCCCCTCGAGTGGCTCTGCGATCTTTCTCCTGATGTCACACATTCAGTATCCGAAACTCCGAAGTACGCTCCCCGCACTTATTTTTGTGGTGTGAAAGAAATATGGTGTGGAAAATCAATAAATTCAATGCGATCCATAGCAAGTTGTTCTAGAATGGCTGGAAAGTTGGCGGAAGCAGTAATAAACGTAAGAACTGTCTTACTTTCCGAAAGCACTCTAGTACAGTTCACAACACTGACAGCAACGGCTCTCGACTTACATCTCTCTCTCTCTCTCTCTCTCTCTCTCTCTCTCTCTCTCAATTATCGCACTGCCACGTTATTTTGTAAAAGTAAAAACAAAGAGACAAAAACAAGTAAATAAATAAACTATAAGATGGTGCACTTCATGTGGTTCAAGCGATGGGCACAGACAGAAAAACTGAAACCCTTTACTTTGTGGCATATATCCTGCTGGTTGCCAGTACATCGATACAACAACCGCACTACACTTTTAACCTTGACGAGTGTTTGTCGGAATAAATAAAATACTCAAGGAATCAAAATGTCGTTAACTATTTTGGTACCATGAAAATGTAGCCGCGCAGAGCAGTCTTCCTACCATCTTTACTCGTATACATTATGTCACATGAATGTATCTGATGTTGACCTTCAACGCACAAAAGGCTACTGATGATAAAAGAACGTGAGTTAACACCGAAGGATATCATGGCAGATGCTTCCTGTTTCCTTGTCATACATTACGAATAAAGAATACTTGAAAGCAAGAGCCTCTATACGTCATTCATGAATTTTTAATATTCAGATTTCTGTCAGGGTGACTTTAAAAGAGAATTAGATACCACATTTTTCGTTACAAAGCAATGGTAGTGGAGAATATTTCACTTCCGTTTTGGCGGCAATGGGCTATGTATTCCAGATACCACTTGCATACGTTGCACTTGTAAAGGTATTTTTCTATCCGAAAGGAAAAACTCGTTCCACTCTCGTGTGTCCCAACCTTCACCCACAGCTTTGCCCGCATTTAAAATTGTACTGATACACTTACAATAAAAGTAATGTTACATTTCAGGTGCAGCGGAATCACAAAAAATGAATCCTGTGCTTATTCCTATGCGTCCAACACCGTATTCTAAGTTCTCGGAAAGATCTGTACATTCTGCTTGGACTCCAACCAGTTAATGACGATGATCAAGCAGGTCGGTTGTCGAAATATGCTACACTTACCACAGTGCGAATGAATACATCACGATCTGCTGGCTTGTGTTCATACACTTTGGGCATTTTTCAGCTACAGAAATTCAGTTGTAACCGAAGTACTCCACCACTAACAAAGCACCCAGTTTAGGAGATTATATATTCGGCGTTATCTATTTCACTTAAACAGTTTGCAGAAAGTAACATCATGCCTTCCCCTTCTAATTCCAATAAATGCTGATGCACTTTACAACCGGAAGAATGTTATGCTGGCACCTTGTTCGTCATCTGTCTTTTTTGCGGACGAATTGCGCATTAGGCAAGGAGGCTCAAGAGTAGGTTTTCAAATTTCTCTAAAGTACTTAGGCTTCGACGTCACAATTGCTTGTACTGGGGGCATCACTGTCAAAGTCTCTCTCTCTCTCTCTCTCTCTCTCTCTCTGTACATTTAAGATACAGACGTTAATTTTGTTTGGCAGAAATTACATGATTTTGAAACCCTGTTCTTAAACATTCATACATTAACATGTCAAATAGACAAAAATAAATAATTTTTCGTTATTTATTAAGGTAATATGATAGGAGCCTCCAGTTTAGCTTAATTCTAAATTACTCTGTGACATATTTAAGCCTTTGTCAGAAGTACGTTGTCATTAAAGTAACTGAATATATCTTACGTAATTCGCTCAGCGCAGAACTCTGTCTCGGAAATAAGAAGAATAACTATTAGGCTTTTTGTAACTGAATTTTACGCTAGTAACATTTGGCTGCAAAAAGCAAGTAATAGTTACTCTTATTGGCAAAATATACACCATTCAAATGGCAACTGAGGAGGAACGGCCGAGAGAAAGAGAGAGAGAGAGAGAGAGAGAGATAATCATGGTGATTTTGTACAAAATTTATTTAACGTTTTGTACCTGCAGCTGGCAACACACTCGTCATCGTTTCTGGCGAAATCAATTTCAAACACTAGTTTGATCGAATTTTTCAGCCAGCTATTAAATTTCGCTTCACAAATAGAGCAACATCAGAAACACTATGAAGCAGAATTAATACTTATTACTCACCCCTGTTCTAAAAAAATCTGAAGTTAATTACGAATTTTTGCTATCTTGTTTGACGCTGACATCATCTGTCTATCTAGCGATTTTACTGGGATTAGGGTTCGCGCTTTATAGATAATGGATCAAAAATAGCAGAAGTATGGGTAAATGAAGACGAAAGAACTCTTACAGTGTACTTAGCGCAAACTACAACGTTGATGCCTGCGAAAAAAGAATATGTGAACTAATAATTTTTCTGTTCGCACGATGCCTATCCAAATCTCTGCGAATGAATGCCGTCTAATAGGATCCACAATCAATTATTTTTTACGCGTGTCTAGTAGCAACAGAGGGCAAGTGTGTGACAATGTTGCACTGTTGTGCAATGCTACGCCACAGTCAAGTCACTTCGTACGTACGTTGCGAAATAACTTAAACGAAACATCCAGAAATAAAAAGTTGCAGGTATACAAAGTCCACTCAAGGCTCACACTTGGTGCTGTAAACTGGACACGTCTGATGACGATGCGAATAGCCAGCCAGGCCAACAGATGCAGAGAAACGGCAACTAAGCAGAGGCAAGTCATGCTGCACCACTACCAGGAATAAAGGCAACGGATGCGTTTGTTTATAACTTCACGAAATTCTTCTTTTAGGTGCCTGCAGACACCTGAACACAGCAAAATAACCCTAGCATAATCAAATGGCGATACTGGTTGCGACAGATCGCAGCAAGCGCAGTCGACACCTCACATGAGATGCGGAAAACCCAAATCGTCCAAGCTAATTTTACTTTTTAATTCGTAGCAGCTCTTTCAAAAGTGCTGCAGACCGAATGACAGGATTATGCTGTGCTAAATCGGAAGACAGAAAGTAAATAGGAAGTACGGATGCCGTACACATTCTAAATTAAGACCAGTTTCAAAATACTCGTCATTTCAAACCTGGGGAACACGGATTATGACCCGTACTATTGCTCGAATCCTTCCCCTCAAACTTAACATCAAAATATGTTATTATTTTGGTTATTCGCAAGAGCCTCACAACTGTTTTCTTCAAACAGTATCGTTCCGATCGGAACGCAGTGCCAAATACTGGAAACAACAGGATTTTTCAGTTTACTATACGATTTCTGCTAGTCGCCCACCACATCTCTTTTCATGAAACATACGTTTGTCTAACTAACATGGTTGTCGCTGTAGTGGCCCTATTCCGTACGACCTATTGTATGCTGCAACCAGATACTTCCTCAGCGTTATCATCACTGGGTTTTCATTCCCAATGCGACTCGAAAAAAATGAAATAGGTCGGGACGGCCTCTCGGTTCAACGCGCTGATGTTCGTTTAGTTTTTTTTTTTACAATACGTTTCGCATCATCTTATTACACTTACTAGGGATGCATTTCGGAACTTTAGAGGGATGAGGGTGGTATAATAAAATCGTCACCAATAATTCTTTGCAGTTCTATTGCGTTTACACATCAATATTAGTGCAATCAAAAGAAAAAAAACTAGTAGCAGCACCATCAGTCTGAATGCTAGGTATGTATCTGATATTGTTGTTAGATAAGAAAACATATTTCAGCAATATTTTTTGTGAAACGTTCCACATTTGTCCAACTTTTTATGGACGTGTTATAGTAACTGATTTTTAACTGAGGTATTAAGTACAATTTAGACTACTGAAAGCAACGACTGGATTTTTTCATTTCAATGACACAGACAAAATAACAGTTTTCAGAAATACGAGTAGCAACTGGTCAATAAATCCACTCAAATTCTGCAAAGGGATTTCGCTGAAGAAAATTACGGGAGTGTGGTCACCGTCTTTCTACACATTTGCGCAACAGATTTGCCGCTAACTTCAACCATCAATTAACATGGGACGTTCTCGCGTCTACAAAACTGGCGCAACATGGTTGGAACAGTTTTTCAAAACAGTGTTAGCTGGGAGAATAGGTTTCCAGAAAAAAGGGCCTATGAACAGTTTGGCGTAAACCACTGCCAGGAAGATAGCCCACCTGATTTCGTTGCGTAATAAAATGGGAAACATGTCGCAAATTCCGTCTTAAATTTTATTACCAATAATCATCATCATGGCCTTACGTAATGTCCCCCGTATTGACGTTGTGGTTGAGTCCCACACGCCCCTGAAAGACTTCCAATAGAGAACAAAAACGATTTTACAGGTAGTTGACTGAAATTCCTTCTGGAACGCTACTAGCAGCGTAGACTCAGATATGTAGCCAGGAAACTGATATGACCCAGAATGTTTTTTTCAAACTGCAGTAAACTATACGGAAATAGCTGTAACAGAATTTCTTAGCTCAGTTATACAGCGTGTTATTTGCTGCAAAAATAAAGCAAAAAGTTTCTTAGCATTTCTCATAACGGAGCAGTGTGGGGAAAGAATTAAAGGAATCACGTGACACTGCACTACCGATATCCAAAAACAGAACACGCAATGCACCAGTAAAAATATTACAAGAAGTCCGAGCAAAGTCGGCATTAATGGCGTGGGTGCTTGAAGTGAGAACTTCAGTTCTACGAAGTCTTACGCTATCTAGAGGATGCGGAATTTTATTTTGTAGCACTATCGTCTGATACTGACGCGTATACAGCGTAAAACAATTTACTGGCAAGAAATAATAAGCACTCGACTGTAAGTTTTTTATTCATCTCCTACAGTGTGTGTGTGGGTTTTGTGATGACTGAAAGTAAACATCTTGTGAAGTCAAGTCCAAAAAGTAAGGTCCCATATCGCTGCAGCGCTAACTATAGCCAATATTTAACTGTTTTCACTGATCACAGGAAGATAAACCATCCTATTTCACAACAAATACATTTAGCAATAATTTCGGTAGTTTTAATGAATTTCAGTTGCTCTCTATTGTGCAGTCGATTTAGCGTACACTATTTACAGCTTCGCAAAATGAAACTAGATGGATATTATCGGAAAACAAGTTCGCTACTCCGAACTAAAACATTCTGGAAGGGTTAATTTTCACTTCAGTATCTGCAGAAATTTTCGTACACGTAAAACTACTTCGTTAACGTGTTGGAATAGCAAACATTTCTTGTAACAAAACTACACTTGGAATAAAATATAAGGATACATGAGGGATGACTTAAATAGCTTCTCAAAACAGTACTGTAAAACGATCAAATAGGGCGAGTACTGAAAAGTACAGCATATCCGGCCGCAAGCAGAAGAGGCAGCTACTTACTCCAGGGCTGTCGCGGATTTTTTTTTTTTTTAAAGTAGTTAACTTAAACGCTGGAAATGATAATTTCAAACGGCGCTCCGCATTTTTTAAGGAAAGAATGAGAAGAACGACATTTGGCAGATAGCCAGCTCCACGATATGTGTTGCATCTGAAATGCTTTACGAATGGAATAATGCTGCAGTAATTATGTATCATGTACATATATCTTGTCAGTTATTGTTGGTCACATAAAACCAGTTCCTTTTTTAGAAAAAAAGACAATAATTCATGACAGCATAAGAGGCGATAGTATTTTTGTAGAATAGATTCGTGAATAATGGATTAGCAGAATACAGAAATCTCCAGATACAAGAACTGGCTTCTTTTAGTGTTCAGAAGTTTTTATAGTGACGTTTTCCTAGTTCTGGGCAGCAAAAATTCTAATTGACAATCCAAATAGTTGCATTATTACCAGAAAATATTGTGTTTCATAGAAACCATAACGAAAGTGACCACCACAAACTGTAGTTTTTCTCATTATTAGCAACTACAGCATTATTAGCAGGGCAACACTTTACAAAGCTAACGGCCTGTAATGAGAAGCAGTGATAAAACGTTGTCAATGAAACTGAGACCGCCAATAACGATACATTAGTAGTTTTTTCACGTCTTCGACATCTGCATAAAGCACAAATTTAAGCAACGAAGTTGAGTTGAGAGACATGAAAAGTTGTCGCAATATTTGGTCGAAGAGGGTCGAGAAAAGACGGCGTATCATCGCTGCCGCGCGGGATTAGCCGAGCGGTCTTAGGTGCTGCAGTCCTGGACTGTGCGGCTGGTCCAGGAGGAGGTTCGAGTCCTCCCTCGGGCATGGGTGTGTGTGTTAGTCCTTAGGATAATTTAGGTTAAGTAGTGTGTAAGCTTAGGGACTGATAACCTTAGCAGTTAAGTCCCATAAGATTTGACACACATTTGAACATTTTCTGGATCACCGCTCCACACTATTCACATCAGCTGAGTCTGTGCTACGTGTCCGGCACATCATTCCTGTTGTGTCTGAGCGATGTTCGCTTTACTGCCGAATTTCTGAGGAGTTTGAAATGCAGTTCCAAAACTACTGGAATCGCTGGTCGTAATTTATGAAGTACATGTAATTGAGGAAATAAAATTTTTCCAGAGGATGTGCTGTGGCCACGCATCGCGCTACGAAATGACAAAGCCTTTTTGTTACACTGGAATAAAGCGGACAACGTAACAATTTGTGATGCTGATACATCACCTCCGAAAATCTGCACGCCGAAAGAAGTACTGAGGCACGCACCAAAAGCCGGCGGTGAAGGAATTGGAGGGGGGGGGGGGGGGGGGGAGCCAGCAGAGTGCAAGCAGAGAGATGGGTGCGTGTGAAGTTGGGGAGCGGCTGCCACGCGCGCGGCCCGCACACAAAAACGCGGCGAGGGCGCGTGGCGTGGCGCGCAGCGGCCGGCCGGCCGTGCAAGAAGTTGCCGAAACCTCCGCCGGACCCCTAATTGGACAGCTTCCAAGGAACAACTTGGATAATTAATTTCAAATTAGGCGCGAGCCCGGTAATTACTCGCGACAAAACTCTCCACTTGTCACCGCTGGGAATCCCCGGCCGGCCCTGCCCTGGCGCACCGCGACCGCCGCCGCGCCGGTAGCCGCTCGCAGGATCACAATAACACGCGACTCCGGCCGGCTAGAAGCGAAAACAAAAATTACGGCGCCCAGAAATTCACCAAGTAGCCGGCGGCGGCGGGAGCCAAGTTTTTTAATAACTTCCAAACACCTGTCATTATCCGTCATTATAGTCGCCGAAAGCACACAAAACTCGCAGCCCAGACGTGGCGTTTAGTGATTCTCGTGGGCTGCAAGAGTGTCACGGGACACTTACATGGGAACGCGGGCGACGGGAGGGACGCTCCATAAACTTTTACGATAATAAGCGTTTTATCATTTCATCACCCGTCACTGAAGCCACCTGGTGTAAAAGTTAAATATAATGTTCGTAATGCAAAGTGGTATTCGGTGCACATCGAAGTCGGGCCACGGATGTCAATCGCACTTTGCGATATGGTGGTGATGCGAAGGCACATGAGCTGAACTTTTTGCGGCTCGCACCAGAGAACGCCGACATCTCTACAAGCTACATCTCTGACTTATCGACAAGGGAATATATATATGTATAATGTAAGTGCCAATTATGTCGTAAAAGGGCAAAAGGGCTACCCTCCTTCGTACCCTACATATTTATTTTTATATCCCCGGAGGCTTATTGAAATCGCAGGTTATTATAAGCGAAGTTTACGGAAGGCAATCAGGCGTAAAATAGGCTGAATTTCTTCCCTAATACAATTTATTCTACATAAATATGTAATAAATTTATCTCCTGCACTGAAAATTAATACGAACTGGCACTATGGGATGCTACAGGTAGCCTATATTGGATTAAGGAAACACTATGATTCAAAGCAGCATTCACTCAATTTTGATTTACAACAAGTAACTGAAAATATTTCTGTCAGAAGCAAACAACAATTCACACTGAAAATGTGTTTTTGCTATTGGCTACGAAATTTTCCAAACTTTAATTATGGATTGCAACACAAGCTATAAGAGAAGTGTTCCGCATCATGATGTGTTTCACTGTTAAAATTCCGAAGCGCCCTTTCCTAGAAGTGTCAGCCAATATATTGCTTCCACCTAAGCATATCTCGCGGAAAGGCGGTGAAGGTAAAATTGTAGTTATTAAAGCTCACTCAAGAGCTACCAGAAATCTTTCTTTCCGCGAACTACTCGAGACTGGAACACGAAAAGGCAGAACTGAGGCTGGTACATCAAACACCCTCCGCCACATACCTTTGATGGCCTGTGGAGTATAGATGTAGATACATAGCAGTATTCTTAAACAGTAACTTCGTAACAAATCGTGAACCTTTCTTAAAATCACCTATTAAAGTGAATCTATATTTTTTTCCACTATCGCTACAAGATGATTTCCATTTAACTTTGTTTGGCAACATTCATGGTATTGAATTAGATTAGCTGGAAACATTTATCGATTAAGTAGTCTTTTCTTAAAAGTAATTAGAGCCTTGACTATCGCCTGGAAGAACAGTATACTTATAAAACTAACAAACATCGTTTCGGTACTGTCGAGCCTAAGGAATGCAGATTTATCGCAGACTGTGCCGAAATTTTAAGGAAAAAATACCTCAGAACTCGTTAATGTTAAATGATATAAAGCTATTTCACCCATTCTGAGACTTCACTGCTGTTGCCAGTAAGACATAATACGCACATCCCTGGACAAATGCTTCAATAATTTTAAGGTGGTGTTCCAATTTATGTTCTTACTGAGGCTCTAACAGATTCAGATGCAGTCGCGTACGGCTTCGAAAGTTTCACATGTACTCTTATTCTTGAAAAAAAAATCATTTATAAAAAAGTAGCAACGCGCAAACTATGAATAAATAACTTACTACGTCCTGTCCTTTCTTTTTTTCTAACACCAGAATGAGAATTTTTGGGCATGACGAAAGTATCCAGTGGCTAAAATCTGACTTTCCTTCTATTAAGTCACTGTTTTTTTGGTAAGAGACAACTAAATGTTCAGTTACACATGGCAGAATTGCCAAGGTGTCACAGAAGAACAAATTTGTGCTGTCTGGTTCAACCAATATTGCTAAGAGAAGTGTCGTATTATCAGAGTCACGCCATGAGGGATTTCACCTCATCAACGATGGGTCGGCCTCAATTTGGCAGTGCAGAGGAACTTCTGAAAGATTTCGACCAAATATCCACTAGCTGTCATGAGTGACAGTTTGTCTTAAACGCGGATAAATGTAATAAAACAAGGCGCATGACGAGGAAGAAGATGCGGCACTGGGCTCGGTCATTAAAATTAAATACGTTGAAATCACGTTAACTAGCGATACGTAGTAGAAAGAACACGTACAATCAACTGAGGAGGCAATAAATGGAAGACATCCATTTATTGGGAGAAATTTGGCAAAGTTTAGCGCGGTTCAAACGGAGACTGCGCATCAACATCTTGAGATTAACTTGAATTTTTTTACCCTCGCCACGTCTGCTTACATGAAATAATTGAAGGAACTTAGAGTGTGTTGGTGTATTTGTATTTGGTGGGTTCAGTCTGTACCAGACTGCTACCAAGATACTCTGGCATTTTACGCGACATTCCTCATAACCATTTTATTATTTTCCGCGAAACGCAATTTGAAAACTTTAAAGAACCAAGACCCTAGACAGAATATAAAACGATTCCGTTGAACCCACCACATACCTTGTAGAAGGATGCTAAGAAAAAGTTATGAGAAATTAAAGTGCGCATGGAGGCATATAGAAAACGTTTATCTGCGCACTCTGCGATCAAATGGAGAAGTTAAAAGAAGGTAGATATCGTGAAACAGTGTATAGGGCTTAAAAGTATGCATATGTGGGTTCGTAGGAAAGAAGGCTAATTTGACATTTTCGTATAAAATATTGTCCTCTTGTCGCGTGAAATTCGAGAAAATCTGGAGGTTTCTGTAATTACCTCCATGAACTTCGTCCCGAGCACACGAGAACAGTTTATACGACGTGTTATCAAAAAGTAACGCAAATGTTTTTCTAAAATAATATTCATTTATTTATTGATCAACATCAAATTTGTACCCTTCAAAGTAATCCCCCTTAGACATAATACACTAGTGCCAACGCTGGCAAAAAAAGAGAGTACTATCGTGGTTCTCTTCAGCCTCGAGAATAGAAAGACGTCGCAGGGGAACACGTCCGGCGAATACGATGGCTAAGGCAAAATAACGGTTTAGTTTTCTGTCCAAAAATCACGAACAAGCATTATGATGTGAGCGGGAGCACTATTGTGACGCAATTTCCACGAGTGGTTTTGCCACAATTCTGGCCGCTTTCTTCGGTTTGCTTCACGCAAACTGTGCATAACTTCGAGATAGTATTCCTTACTGACCGTACGACCATAAAATAGGAACTCACGATGCACTATACGGTTGCACTCGAAGAAAACAGTGAGAACAACTCTCATATGTGATGGAACTTGCAAATTTTTCTTCAGGCAGTTTCCATTGGGAAGATTGGGCCTTAGTTTCGATGTCATATCCGTTTATTCATGTTTCATCACCTTTTATAACCTTGTTTATAAGTTCCGGATCGTAGTCGACTTCATTCAGCAATTTCTGAGCAATGTATACGCGACGTCTTTATGGTCGAAATTCAAAACTTTCTAAACAAACTTGGCTGTTACACGTTTCATGCCCATAAGATCCGAAAAAAATTTCCTCGAGTAATTCAAAGTATATTGGACATCATCAGCAACCCCTCTGAAGTTGATTCGGCGATCTTCCAGAACCATTTTCTTTACTTCTTCCAGATTGTCGTCAGTGATTGAAATCAATGTCTTCTCCACTATTTTTGGATCGTTTATACCACTCCTAAGCTCTTGTCTCAATCGTTGCGTATTCGCCAAAATCTACGGTCAGCATTTCGAATGCAGTGCTGCACTTTAAATAATTGTCTGATCTACCTTCTTCAAAGATGGTTCAAATGGCTCTGAGCGGTATGGGACTTAACAGCGGAGGTCATCAGTCCCCTAGGACTTGGAACTATTTAAACCTAACTAACCTAAGGGCATCACACACATCGATGCCCGAGGCAGGATTCGAACCTGCGACCGTAGCGGTCGCGCGGTTCCGGACTGAAGCGCCTAGAACTGCTCGGCCACTTCGGCCGGCCACCTTCTTCGAAAGTACAGATGCTCAGCGCACTCGAAAACACGTATAATAACAATAACATAAATATTCGAAACAGCTCAAAATGCAAACGTGCGATAGTAACATGTGAACCAACAAGATTAAAAAATTTGAAAATCGGTTGGATAAACCCTAAAAAATGAAAAAATCACGTTACTTTTTAATCACACCTCGTACAAGGGCATCGTTGCGAGAAGTTTTGTTATCCGATAAAAACATCGGTGGACACATGAGTCTAGGATAACCACTAAGGGAGATCCTAACAGAGGTGTTAAAACATCGAGTTTGGAGGAATTTGATGAGGAATATGATGCCACCAAATAGCCTAGAAGATACGACCTTCAACGACAGATGTCGCAACAGTTTGCGAACCACGGAGAAACTAGTACGGACCTAAGTACGCAAGCAATCGTTCGCCGAGCCAGCTCTCCGAGGAAATTCTAGGGCGCAACGCACGCTGCGTGGCCCACCCAAACGTCCTCTTTGTCGTTTCCAGATGTGCCGGCGTGTCCCGGAGAGGCCGGCGGCGCGTTATCGGCGGCGCACACAGCTGGATCTGGGAGCAGCCGGAAGCAGAAAGCCAGAGAGGGCCGGCGGCAGGAAGCAGGCGCAACAGGCGACCGGGCCGCGTCGCGGGGGTGGAACGACAAAGACGCGGGGGCGGAGGGACAAAGACGCGGGGGCGGAGAAGGCGGAGGCGCCGGCGAGTCGCCGCGGCGCGCGCTGCACCGAGGGGCTTCGTCGTAATCGAGTTAGCAGCGACGGCGGCGGCGGCGGCGGCGGCGACGGCAGTGGGCTATTTTGTTTGCGGGCTAATCTAATTAGCCATGTTCCATCCCGGCCGATCAAAGAGCGGTCTGCGTCGCGGGCCACGCCCGTCCGCGGCCGACGGCGCGCCACGACGCTTCCGGCACACTCCTCCTGGCGCCGGCCACAAAAAGACTTAACAGCTGCCGGCACCTTCGTGTGCACCACAGCAACTGCTCGCATCTCTCTGCTACCTCCAAAAAATATATTTACCTAATTAATCCTTTATTTCTTTGCATACACCTGTCTTTAATCCCGGTAAACACTAAATTCCCAGCGCTCCAGTACGGCAGAACGCCTTAGAGGAGTGAAACAAAATAAAACAGCGCATTAATAAAGTAGAATACCGGTCGGAAATTGTTTCGACAGGAGCGGAAACGTCGCAGCTGTGTTACGCTGATCCAGATGATTTCCTTCGCTGCCTAAGGAGAACAGAATAGCGCTGGGTGTATCACATTGGAACGTGAAAACATGTTGATCCATCGCCGCCTATCCATCATAAGGGGCTAACTGTCGCAGGGCTCCGCTACCGGAATCTCTTGACGAAGTTAAGGGGGCTGTGAAGAGCATGCCTTGCGGGAAACTGTCCGAGGCTTCACTTTTCGCTTCTGCGGAAGACACAGTCACACATGCCGTTCGTGTGGACTGCCATATTCTGACTAACTATGGTCGGTTGTGGAAGACGTTCTTGAATGAAGAGGAGGTGTTTTTCGAGCCAAAACGCGGACTTCTAGGACCACCGCTGGGGAAAGTGTGACACACTTAAGGGTGAACACGTAAAGAAAGACTAGTACGACCTCCATGTTTCGTGGTCGCAGCTTGATTTTTTCTAGAGGTGACTATTTAAAAATTTCGTGATTACCCCATTGTAAATACCGCGACTGAATACAACAACAAAACTCACAGACTGAAGGTGATCACATCAACAAAAATGAATCGACAAAACGTTAAATTTAATGCAGACGCAACAAATTCGATAAAAGACACCTTACACAGAGAGACTTTCACCGATATAAATTATCTTTCGCATGCAACAGCGCTCATCGCTGTCGCGACAGAAAATGGAATGGATGTGGCAAAATTTTGGTCAAAGACTGTATGACATATTAACTGTGCACCTATGTACGTTTCTGACACGAGAGTGAATAAAAGCCCTCATCGCACGAAATATTAACAATCGGTCCGAATTTTTCATTACACCTCGCTGACGTTCTTATGCATGTACAATAGCTCTGTCGCATCATCTCTCTTAACTGGCCACGGTAAGTATCTTAATATGTGCATCATTCAGAGCAAACTGTACGCACCTCACAGTTGCACATACAGAACTCTACCTAATACTTTGCAGTGAGTTCTTAATGACGCAAATTATAAGCACTTTGTTTCAGATACCTGCATATGTGATGAGTTGCAAAGAAAGAAAGATTTGAGATTAGCGTCCTGTTGCCGACAACGTCACTAGGGTCGGTCTACAATCTTAGAGGAGGAGGCGGGTGGGAAAGGAAATTGGCCTTGCCCTTTCGACATGCCTTAAGCGACTTACGTATATCGCATGAAACCTAAATATAGGCGAACGGACGAGATTTTTTAAGTTCTCCCACAGTACGAGTTCAGTATGATGAGTTAGATACGTAACAATACCGACAACGAGATCTTACAACAGCTCTAGAACCGCGCTGCTGCTACGGTCACAGGTTCGAATCTTGCCTCGGGCATGGATGTGTGTGATGTCATTAGGTTAGGTAGGTTTAAGTAGTTCTAAGTCTAGGGGACTGAGAACCTCAGATGTTAAGTCCCATCGTGCTTAGAGCCATTTGAACCATTTTTTGAACAACTCTAGATGGACAGAAAGCCATATATTATGCGTGATTAAGACATACAGTATTTAAAAAATTTTTAAAGACATTACACATGGTGAGTCGTCCTTATTTTTAATTGGCAGACATCGCTGGGTAAGTTAAATTTTTAAGCCTCTGTTTCTCAGAATACATAATGTTAACACTGCAATCGCGTTGTTAGCACACTAAAAGTATTTTTCGAGGTGTGCTTAACTCATAAAAATACTAGTAACGGTGTGTGAAACTTCAGAAAAAGGCAAATATGGAAATAATCACGTCATAAAAAATGATCTGTATTTAATAAAATATAACATAAGGAGTTCCTTAATACTATTTCCAGCGACGGACATGGACCAAGTAAATCACCTTTTTTTGTCCAACTGAACCAAAAGCGTACGCCCTGCAGTTGGGTGCACTTTACGCTAAAAGCCAACGAAAACAATTACAGTAATATTTATCTCCATGCACTCAGTACGTAACAAATGTGATTTTTCGGTTTTTAGGTACAAAACACTGAATATACTATACTAACAGTATACGATAAAACAGTCTGCAATGACGACACTGCATAAATATTTTGTGTATTTTGGAACTATGCTGCATCTTATTTTATGTAAACACTAGGTACACTATCAGTAGTTACGATACAATCGTCTGCAGTGACAACGCATAAATATCTTTCCTTCGTCTATTTTGGAGCCCATGCTGCACCTCATACAACGTACATTTCATTGCGTTTTTTGTGTTTTTTTTTACTTGAAACTAGATGTTTGTGCAATCCAGTTTCGAAATGCTGAATCTTTAGATGTGTAAAAACAAGAGAGGGAAACTGATTAACAGAACTTACCAAACAGGGTTCCAGAAATGGTTTGCTGCATTTCTGAAAATAATCCAAAACGGAATATACCATTTATTTTACGAATAAATATTCTGCCAGCTCAAGGTGCACATGTTTCGTGACACATACGTAAACAGTACAGAAATATAATAAATGAAACTCCTTGTTTAGATTAAATGTTTTCTGCT
This sequence comes from Schistocerca americana, assembly GCF_021461395.2. NCBI lineage: Eukaryota > Metazoa > Arthropoda > Insecta > Orthoptera > Acrididae > Schistocerca > Schistocerca americana. Next base: position 688,921,715 of record NC_060122.1, read on the forward strand.
GTTAACACGTCCCAAAATGCATTCTCAACTAACAGCTCGTTTATTCGCGACTGTAGGCTGTTATACCATACATCTTATGAGACTGTCCAAATCACGGGTTAAGAGACAACCACGAACAAAGGACAGCGACAATCTCAGCATGATAAAGCCGAGTCAGTGCGGCACCTGTAAAGCTCGGTCTTATTATTTTGCCATTCACTTGCATTACAGTGGCTATGCCCTGCTCCGCGGATTGTCCCGGCAAACTACATTTTTAACTTTTCCGAAACTTTAACTGAAGATTACGAATAACACTTTTATAAGAAAGAATAACTGCTCATGTATCTAACAGAAAAAAATCCAGTTTATCACTAACTCCAAGACAGCAGTTAGCAGAGTTCTTCCCTAAGGTCTTCACCAGAGTTTATGTATGTACACGAAACCAATGAAAATCTTGTTGGTAGTGTGAAGTGCGATGCCCATCCTTTGTACGCTACCTTGCAGAAATTGTAGTGGATGTTAAAATGATACAACAGAAGAATTTTCGGTGAAAATGTTATCTGAGCAATTAACTCTAAAATATTCCCGATAACTGCGTTTTCAAGACAGCATCCGGTGACGCTCCCAATGGCGTTCGCTGTTAATAAATTCCTCATAGGCTATCTAAGAAAGAATCGCACACACCAAGAAACGGGATTCTTCAGTGTTAGTTGGTACACAATTAACGTACTGTTCTGTAATTTTCACGTTCACAAGATCACAGGTGCAGTTCATAAAGTAAATAGAAAAGGGTCAACCGCAGTATGAATCCTGAGATAGCGACACACACACACACACACACACACACACACACACACACACACACACACTAACGTCAACGTACTTACCTCAAAGTATATAAATTGAGTGAGAACGCAGCTATACATTTTTGTGATGACAAAATATTTATTTTCTCAACAGAAGACGTAAAAACGTAAAAAAATTAAAAAATGAGAAGTAACATTCCTTGTCAATGGGGCCCTAAAGCCTCGCTTTACGGCAACGTCACGAAATGTTTTGTACGTAAAAGTTGTTCACCATACTATGCGATGTTCAATAATAAAATCATTAACCTACGAAGAATTATAATGTACTGATTCGTAAAATATTGGATGAATTATTCATCAATATTGACCAAAAACTGAAAATCTGTGATACTAAAATTATAGTCATATCCGTGGTTCCCTCTCACACCTAACCCCATCAAACATTCAATTCTTTCCGGATATTTCTTCAACTGCTTCTCAATCAGTTTGGCACCACTTTCCGTTTTTGCTTCCACAGCCTCGTACAGCCTCGTATTCACTTCTTACCGATTTTAGAGAATACAAGATTGGCCTAATGGCGCCAGGCAGAAATAAAAAACAAGGGTCTTGTGCTGACTAAAAGAAAGAGAGAGGAACTAGGTTATGGTTCACTAGCTTCGCGGCATATATTCCCGGACAAAAATTACAGAAGGAAGAGGAACATTCGAAACGCTTATAAAGTTTGAAAAATTGTGTCCTGTCCTGGTACAATTGAGATCTAATTTCAGATAATCAAAATTTTCTAACATCGTCACAACGCCTGAAATCGAACCAGACCGTTGTATGCTCATATGAACGACTGCTCTCTGCATTCCAGAGTTTCAGTCTTTCATATTAATATTGGACACATACCGAAATAAATATCTGCACCACTATTCGCGAGGCTTCAGAATGGTTTCATTAGTTCATTCCGTGCAAGGAAGAGGAGACAGATAATGCGGCACAGAAATGCGAGCTATTCTATGTAGCACGAAGGTTGTCGCGGAAACTCAGAGAGGCTTGCAGATGGACAGAATCGTTCCTGTCATTAATAGTTACAGAAAGTTCTTGGCTAAATGGCTCTGAGCACTATGGGACTCAACTGCTGAGGTCATTAGTCCCCTAGAACTTAGAACTAGTTAAACCTAACCAACCTAAGGACATCACAAACATCCATGCCCGAGGCAGGATTCGAACCTGCGACCGTAGCGGTCTTGCAGTTCCAGACTGCAGCGCCTGTAACCGCACGGCCACTTCGGCCGGCCTACAGAAAGTTCTATAAAGTTATTGGTCACTAAAAAGGAGAGGGCTGCTGCTTTGCTGATGTGGGATGAACCCATTAGTTTATGTAGGTTTTTTTCACTTTATATTAATGTGTGTGACGCACGTTAATTTCTGATACTAGAGGAGACGACGCTTGTGCGCAGCTACGAGGTGGACACTTCATACCCGCTTTCCTGAGGAAGAAGGGAGAAGAAAGCCTCAATTTATGGCGCAGAGTGGGTGTTCCAAAGTAATAAAACTGCCGTTAGCAGGTTGTGGGAGGGAGTATTTGTTTAGTTCCTGGAGGCTCGAGGTTCCGAGTCCCGCTAAGTCAAGAGATTAGTGGAAGGACTAACTTTCAAGAAGCTCTCGAACGACAGCAGAAAGGACGCTGAAAAGAGAACTAGATTTCATGTTTATTAAATTAGGGTGACGACGGTAGCATTCGTAACGTGGCTAACAAGTCCAGTGAGGTCAGACGAATGAACAAGTTAAATTTTTACATCTTCGGTAGAACTGCTGAAGTGGTCTTCAGTCCGAAGACTGGTCTGTTACAGCAGTCCATGCTACTCTTATCACGTGCAAGCCCGTTCATCGCCGCTTAGTTAAATCTATATCCCTTTGAATCTGCTTACTACAGTCAAGCCTCGGTCCCCCCTACACGATTCTTACCCGGCCAATTTTTTTTTTTTTCCATTACCACACTGACGATTCCTTGATACGTCAGGATGTGTCTTGTCAACTGATCCCTCCTTTTGGTCATGTTGTGCCATAAATTTCTTGCCACCGCCATGTTTTTTTCGCACCTTCGCATTAACTATTCGATCAACCTATCTAACCTGCACCATTTTTCACAGCTTTTATTCTCTTCCAATCTGAAGTGTTTACCGTTCAGATTTCACTTCGGTAGAGGGATGAACGCCAGACCACTACCTCTTTTCACAAACGCTCTTCTTGCTATGCCCACTGCCCAAATAGAAAAAGGCTAACCCGACTACTCTTCGTGTCTTATTTCCTAATCTAATTCCTTTACTACTGCCTAATTTAAATCAACTACAATCGATTACCCTCGCTTTACTTTTGTTGACTGTCGTCTTACAAACTCATTTTAAGAACGTATTTGTTCTGGTTTATCGATCTTCAAGTCGATTTACATAATTACAAATTCATCGGCAACCTAAACAACTCACCAAATTTCTGCTGAATGTCTTTAAGCCTTCTTCATGGGGAATTCGTAAATAACAACTGTAACGCTATGAGCACTAAAAACAAGGCATACTACGAGACACGCGCCGTTACTGTGCTACGACACAGAGGAAATAGAAATAAATGAGCGGGAAGAAATTGCGATTATAAGAAGACTGCAGTGGCGCGATACATTGTGAGCGGCAAGGCAGTAGCGTCAGCGAGCGCCGGCGGAGACGCGGCTCGGCGGCGGCAGCTTTTTTAAAACGCGCGGCTCGGAGGCGGCAGGTGGCGGGGCGGTGGGTGGGCTGGCCGCGGCCGACACGTGCTCCGAAAAACACGTGCCGCACCGCGCCGCGGCACCCCGCGCCGACGCCTTGACGACCCGCACACGTGGCCGCGGGGGCCGAGTCCCGGCGCCGGGGACTGTTCACAGTGCCACTCACGTAGCACGCTACTTGGTTAGACGTCCTTATACCGTAGTCACTGAAACGATCTGAAGAACTGTCACCTCTCAGTTCCCTTCTCACTGCACGCTCGTAACGGTAAGCGATTCGATTGGAGGATGGTCACGACACAGGTCTGAACTCCGTCTGAAATGTAACTCCGTCTGAAATGTAAACTTGCATTCGGGAAATACATTTTGTGATCTATTAGAATACGGATAACGTGAAAACAATGTTTACGCGTGTTCCGCCTCTCGTAGAAAAATATACGACATACGAAAACGCTCTGCATGCGTCGGAAGAAATGATGAGAGACATGTAGCGAGACGATGAGACTGATCACCATTAACACGCGATTGACAGCTCACTGTTCCTTGTCCTTGAAGATCAACGAAAATGTCTGCCACTGTGAAAACAATTGGAAGACGGAGGAGACTGAAAAAATATCGTACGAAAATCAGCAAACACTCTACTTCCTACGATTAAACAAAATTAGTTTTCAAATAATTTCTAGTCTCTTACGAATTATAATGCCTAAAATGATGAACTGCAATTAAGTTGTACGTTAACAGTCAATGATTTCCAGTATCTTACGAGCACACCTCCCTGATTATAATGGCTGGACAATACAAAAAGCTTAATTACAACAAAAAGGAAATGGCCAACGAGAAATTGGCATTAATGAACGGCATCTGTCACAAATGTTCGTAGTTTAACGAAAACCATTGCAACTTTGTGCCACTTTCCATTGTTAGGTAGCCCCATCTTAGGCGGAGATTGTGTTATATACATTGTATCTGCGGCAATATTAATCAAATGATTAGCCACAGTAGTATTAGAAAATTGTTTAAATCTCGTGTTGCATACTGCTCTACACGAAAATTCACTGGAACTATCAACCCGTTGGTATACGCAAAAGAAAACCTTACCATATATATATTGTAAGAATTTGAACGGAGATGCAGTTCACTTCAGTCACACAAGTAGATATGAATACTCCTCTGCAATGTTTTCCTTGTTACTAAGCAACGAATTTTTGCGAGATTCTGGTGTACGTTTTCGTCTTACCTGTTGTTGGAGTAGATGAAAAAGGCATTTGTTACTACTCTAACAAGGTCTGGACATTCTTAAGAAAGAATTCTCGTAACGTAGCGTCCATGGTTACAAATTTTAAACAAATATTGCCCCCTAAATAATTGTACTATACGCACCATTTTTAAACTGGGACATTGTTTGCAGGTAATGGCTGTCATTGGAACATAAGGAAAATAAATATCCGACGTAACGGAGGTTGCGGTATTAGATAACGGGTCTGATAAGAGCGGTATATTCTGCATATTGTTAGGAGACACTGAAGAGAGAGATAACGTACGACAGCCTCACAACAGTCAGCTATAAAAGGATTTTACATCGGGACACACTGTTGTTTCTCGCATTATCGAATTCCAATATAGAATTTGAAATCCAGAGCGTACACAACATCACCAGACACGCAACAGCTTTTCTGATGTTTCATTTGCTAACTGATTTGCAGTTACTGCTCCTTTATAAAGAAGTAACAAACACAACTGAGCCTTCTTCGTATTCAATTATTGAATAAAATAATTAAAAAAACACTAAATATTCACCGGTAATCACTAACAAACTATTAACTGTTTTGTCGCGGATTCTTCACTCTGTCCGATGAGGTGGACACAAAGCGAACCGTCCAGTTATTTAAAAATCGAGCAGGGAGCTAAATTTGAATGCCGAATTGCTTAAGGAACGTGCCAAATAATAGTGTGTCATCCTAGGATTAGGTAGCTTGGCTCGGTTCTACATTCACAACACATGCCGTAAGTAGTCTGCCGTTTAAGCGTTAGAGGAAGGGAAGTGTCGTGCAGGACAGTGTTGTTTGGCCAGTGCTAGTCGACGCCAGCGTCTATAACTCCTTCGCTGATAAGATGGCGACGCAGTTGTCTATGTAGTGAGCAAGGGAAGGATCGGACAGAAGTGAACACAGGTTCGACAACAGATAGTGAAGAAAGCGTGGACTCACCCGCTCCTCCTCGCGTATCATCTCAGCGATGCCGGGCTTGATCTCGAGGTCCTCGGGGTGCGGGGCGGTCTGCGCCTGCGGCGGCGGCGGCGGGGGCGGCAGCGGCAGCCCCGGCTCTGGCCCCAGCGTGGGGCCGGGGGGCGGCGGCTGCTGCTGCGGCGGCTGCGGGGGCGGCTGCTGCGGCGCCAGCGGCTGCTGGGCCGGCGCCTGCGGCTGCGGCTGCGCCTGCGGGGGGAGTGGCACGTCGTCTAGAAGCTCGGCGGCCGCCACCACCGCCGGCGTCGACGGGCTGTCCTCGGGGCTGGACACGGAGCTGCGCTCGCCGGCCGACGTCCGCCGCCGCTTCTTGGCCTGCGTCGGGTGCGTGTGCGCGCCGCGCTGCCCCGGCGAGGACGCCAGGCAGCCTTCGGCGGACAGGTCCCACGGCTTCTTGCAGGCGGCCGCGTGCGCCAGCGACGTCGGCGTCGCCGGTGGCTGCGGCGTCGAGGACGGAGATACCGAACCGGCGCCGCCCGGCGCGTCGCCGCCTCCGCCGCCACCGTGATGGTGGTGGTGGTGATGCGGTGGCGTCGACGCGCCGTTCGCCTCCGGTTCGCAGCTTCCAGAGCTGCCTCCGCCCCCGCCGCCGCCTCCGCCGCCACCGCCGCCGCCGCTGCCCACGTCCGCCAGGCCGCGGATCTTGAGCGACTCTGCCACTTTGAGCAGTGGGCCTATCTGCTCTTGCGACACGTTGATCTCGCCCTTGTACATGAATTCGACGGCGGCTTTCAGTTCGGGCCACTTGATGTCCTTCAGGATGACGATGGGGTGCTGACAGGGGTTGTCGAAGAAGAGCGCCTGGAAGTACGGGCTGCAAGCCGACAACACCATCTTGTGCGCCTTGACGCTGTGTCCCTCGCAGGCCAGCGTCACGTCCACGAACGACTCGCTTTGCAGCAACTGGTCGAAGACGTTGGTCAGGTTGCTCTGGTAATTATTCCAGCGCAAGCAGAACTGCTGCGGCGGCTGCTGCATCGTCGTGGCTTCTGTCAGACGGTTCCGTGCGTGGGATGACGACGACGACGAGCGCAGTCCGCACCCGACCGGCAAAAAAACACAAGCACACGCGCAACAGTGATGCGGTCGAGCCGCGCACGAACAGAGTCTGGTGCTACAACTATGTGCTGTGCGAGCAGAGTCCGATGCAGAGTCTGTTTATCGAGAGCCAGAGAGTCCAGGCCGGCGAGCGTGCCACTCCACCTCCGCCGAGTTCGCGCGCGCGGTACGGACTGGCGGCGTTGTCGCGCCTGCCGGCGCTGCGTGGCGCGCCCCCCACCACAGCCGGACACATGGTCGATTCTCGCGCGCTCCGCGCTCCTTGCCCCTCCCCGAGGCACCCCTTCCCCTCCCCGCGGCCCACGGTGGCGAGCGGGGCAGCCCCCCCTTCCCTGGCGCCGCCGACCAGCACGCCCCCTACCGACCACCCCTCTACGCCGACGCCACCGCCTCCCGCCCCCACCGTCATCATTTATTTATATAAAATGTACATGTAATACGGGGGTGTGAAATGAGAGGATGTCTGTCATACATAATGCATGATGATGCTCTGGGCCTATTGATTTATTGATGAAGGAAGGAAACCGAGGCAAAGGCAGGACTAGCGGCAGCAGCGGTGGTGTCAAGCAGGGCACGGCTACCGAGTGCGAACTGGAGTGCACGTGCAAACTCAACTTTTGCTCATCTGACAAAATATTGCTTCCACTAATTTACTCTCTGTCTCTGCGGCTCTGCGATAGCTTTTGAGGAAGTGTTTTAAGATCTGTGCCCAATCAGTACCCAATCCAACGTTTAAATAGTGCCTCGCTTCCCAAATTATTTTCTCTATCGACATACGAAAAGCTAAAGGAATCATTTTATTGCATTTTACAGCCACCATCGGGTTACACAAACAATTTCTAGCGGTTTCGACCTCTCAGCAAGTCTTCAGATGATTTGACGAGTTATTGCGCGATGTATTAAAATTTTCTTGATATGGATGAATTGATATTCGTTATCTAACGACAGATTTAAAAAGAGAATGTTGGGCACAGCTCCAATAACGTACTATATTTACATTCGGAGAGCCCATCAAACTATAATACTCAGCGGTGCAGTCAAAGTTTAAGACATGAAATAAATAATAGCAGCGCATTTCATTAGAGAGTTAATGCTACAATTTGCATAGTAATAAAGCTATAAATAATAACTACAATTATAATAACAGGTATAATAATTGTCAAGAATAAATGTATAATAATGTCACGTTTAATAACACTGTCTCCAGCAACAGGAGTAATGTCCTTCTAATGCAAACACCTGGCATCAGTACACAAGAAACTTTTCTGATCCGGGCAAGAATAAGAAATAACATGTCAAAGTCAGCGTATGAAATGCAAGAGGAAAAAAGAAAAAAGATAAAACAGTGCCACGAGCAAAGCATGGATAGTGTTAACGATGTGGCTGAGATATCAGTTAACTGTTGAACAGTAGAAAAACAGCTGGGGTGTGCCGAGGGGATAACTACGGTAAAAGTTGAAGCCTTATTTTCCTCTTCTATGCAGGATTGTTTTGGATAAAACGAACATTGCTGGGTGGTTTGTTCCAGAATAAGGTGAAGGAGATGAAGTAAGATTTAATGATGTCATAGGCACAGCCAAGTGATTACAAATTTATCTTGTACTTTAGTGCTCCTGATATCTTCAGTGAATTGTCCTTATTACAAAATCTAGTGACACAATAAAATGAAATTGTCCACAACTTACGCAGAAAGCGAAATTTTACAACAAATTACGTCTCCAGCAAAAACTGAGTTTTGTAAATGACGTAACTAACATTACTGAAAATGAGTAATTTTCTACATAAATATATTCTTCTGTTGTTTGCTGCCAGTTATACTGAGTTGCAACACATTATACGCAGGTGCTGTATTTCAACCATCACGTGTTCCAACAAACTTTTCTGAAGACCTGAAGATGACAGCTACAACCGTCGAAACCGGTTGTCGACAATAAAGACTAATTTATGCGATTTTGGATAGTGAAAGTTTTTTCCCAGGTAAAAGGTTACAGGATCTGTACAACATACGGGCACACAAAGGAAGCGATAAAAATTGTTTTTATACATCATCTCGATTTGTGTCAATTGATTCCTTTTAGACTTCGTGATGATATATGTTTCATCAACAATCATGCTGTGATAAGCGTTATTCCGAGCTGTAGTTACTAACCGGTTAAGTTCCATATCTACTTCATTATTTATTGCAGAACGACAGAAGGCCTTTCTGTACTGAGGTGGATGGTATGGTGCTTCAGGAACAGTGATGTCGGCGAAAGATGTACGGTTGTTCCAAAATCTTGTCTAGGATTATTCATAGTAAAGGAAAGCTCTACGAAATTAATAATATTACCCTTGTGCAGTTGGATTTTGAAGGTAATTTTATTATTATTTCACTAAAGGCATCCGAAAATTAGTAAGTTTTTTGTTGTGAGCCACAACTTTTATCATGTGGATTTTGTTTCTGTACAGCGCAACTCAAGTTTTATACTCTCTCTGTACCGCTTAGACAGGAATCTCTCTAATTTTACTTGCACTGTCTTTTCGCGAGATATACGTAGGAGGAGACAAGACATTTGTTGACTCCTCTAGGAACGTACGTTCTCGAAGCTTTAACAGTAAACCGCACGTGTTGCAGAACGCCTCTTTTGCAGCGTTTGAAACGCAGGCACGGTAGCTCACCGTGTTCGGTCAGAGGGCTGCTCGCCCTCTGTAATAAAAAAATGGAATCAACGATCAACTTGAACGGATGTCTTGTGACGTCCGCGCAGACCAAACGTAGTTGGTTGATCGTCTCCATGCCGCTTTCGCGCTTACTAAATAAAACTACAATGGACGCACTACTTTTGGGTTTTCTCTATTTCCTCTATCAATTCTGCCTGGTGCGGATCCCATACCGACGAATAATACTTACGTAGACTCAATAGAAGCGACGGGATTGGTGACGTGAATTTCGAAGTTCGTTTTGTTCATCGTTTCTTACTCACTGGTGCCCTCTGAAGCTCTGCTAGCATTTCAGATACCCATCGTCATTTCATAACTGCAAAGCAATATACGCTCAGACTTTTGACTGTACCCGAGCATAATACGGAAAATTTCCGTCTCCTTCGCCATTCATCCATACTGCTCTAGAACGAAGTATCCAGTAACCTGCATGTTATCCAAAAACAAGAGATTAAACCTTCAACTATCACTGGCATAATTCAACCCTCAGCACGGCCTGTTATCCTCCTCCTTCCTAGTAAACTCAGCCCTATCATTTTTCTCTCTCCTTCCTACTAGCCAACTCCTTCTACAGATTTCATTCCTCATGTAGTGCTGTCTTACATTTAGTCAGTTATTTAGTATGTGTCCCACATATTTCTATAGCTTCAAAGAGTTTTAAGAAGATGGCGTACTCTAGGACTGTCGCCGGATGCGGTACTGTGCGAATCACAGTTTCTATTTCAAAAGCACTACTTCACTGAGACTACTATTTATACATTTACTGAGCACATAACAAAATCTTTAAATGAAATATCAACAGGTGGGATCTTTTGTGATTCATCGAAGGCATCTTATTGTGTCAGTCACTCTTAGTAGAGAATTTAACTTTTTGTAGATACATACTCGTAGTTCAGCACATGTCTGGTTTAGTTGTTGTTCAAGATACTGGATACAGGCTGTTCGAGTAATACAAAATAGGAAGGCGGGAGGTACAGCATCTGCATGGGCAGAAATATTCTAATTATCGGGGAGGCACAAAGTTCAGTCATTTGCTAACTACTGTTTTGCTTTGTGTTTATGATGTAAAAGAATATTTGAATCTGAAAGCAGAAATAGTCCTGTATGCAGATGACACAAGCATTCTTGTGATGCCCAGCATAGAAGCATTACCAGAGAAAATAATAAATGATGTTTGTGTGAAAGTTACTTTTTGGGTCTTTACGAGTGTGCTATTTTTAATCTTAGAAAAAGCACAGCTTATACAGTTTTGGACTGCCAAAAATATCCCACTTCCTATTAACCTAGTACATAAACAAGGAAAAAAATAAATAAAAAGTGTAGAAAGTCCTACATTCTTAGTTCTGCGTATTGATGAAAATTTAAACTGGAAAAACCATGTAGTAGATCTCTTAAAACGTTTAGGTTCGTCTACTTTTCTTTTCCCATAGGAATAACTGCCAACTTCGGGCATACAGAAGTTAGTAATTAACATGTCATGTTAGTACGTTACTCCCATTCAACATGATTATTATTCTTTTGAGAAAATTATTTAACACAATTTTAATAACGGACATTATAGTGATACTTATGTTTATTACTATTATTATTATTATTATTAAAGCCAATGAGTTCACTATGCTGGATTTCGTATTTTATCCCTAGTTGGCACTTCTCAAGCGTGTAGGACTGTGTGATATACAGCACAGTGTATAATTCGCGCGAATCTCACTAAAGTGGCTTTATGTAGTTAGCAGACGGATCTTTTATCAATGGCAAAGGCTTTCAAGTGTCCACGAGATCATTTGGTATAGCTCCCAATGTGACGAGAACCACTTTCGCTGGTTTACGCCTGAGCCACAGTAGTTCGATTTTTAAGTCTGGCAAGTTTCCAAGTTGTTTCTCGTGACTCTGCTGTCATCTGGGATAGCAACGTCAATGACACAACACTTTATTTTTCTCCACAATTGTGATGTCTTGTTCATTATATTCCAGTTTTCGATCATTCTGAATTCCCACGGCAGTGACAAACTTGTATTCTACAATTTTTTCTGACTTGTTGTCCCATCAGTTGCTTGAAACCGGCAGATAGCAATTTTGGCATAAATTCCAAAGAATAATTTGTGTCATATCATTATGCCCCTGTTTGTCATCAGTCTGAGCGAAATTTTTACAATATTTTTGCAAGATAGGTCAACTGTTTTCTCAGCTTCTTTGTAGAATATGCACATAGGGTCTTCTGTTGATTTCTCGATTGTGGCTTGGATAGCGTTGGTTCTGTTACCTTGTTACTGTGCAGCAAAAATCAGTTCTTCAGTTTCCTTCTTTAAGGTTCCGTTGGTCAGGCAAGACCAGATCTTTTCTTTATCTGGTTTGCTTTTAATATCGTCAAAAACATGTCCCTGCAATGCTTTATTGCGCAGGCTGTTAAGCCCTGCATTGGAGCTTCGTTTTCCGGTATTGATTCTTGGTTTGCTCTACTTTCAGAAGCTTTCGGTTGTGGACTTGAATCAGAGCTGATTCCACTGTGTGTATCATGTAATCACTCCTGCATTTCCATCACTGCTAGGAAAATATTTCAGTGATTCTTTCTTTCATAGTAATTTTTAATTAGCGTTATTGAAATATTTAAGTAAAAATTTTAATAAACTGGAAATAAAATGACTAAGAACATGGAGTTATACGGCAACAAACCTGTAATACCATTTGTTTTTGACTACATATGCACGTAACCATCATTGTCAGTTCATTACTGTTTCGATTACTATTCCGATTCCAGTTCCGACTCCTGTCCTGTGATTGCTGTTATTACTGTTGTTGCGATTGCTAATATTGCGTGTTGTGTAAAGTGAAGTACTGAAAATATACAAAGTTATTTTAAAAAGCGTACCGATCATTTTACGAAAGTAGTACCCCCACCAAGTCGGCGTAATTTTCATCATCTAAATATAGAGTTTCAGAGACTCGACTTTATTTGAAGATAAAAAAGACAGATTCTTTGCTGGTTAGGACTGATGGTTTGTGATATTTGACGTTAAATGGAATTAAGTGAAAAGTAAGATACGAAATTAACTGCGTTTTACGGTGAACATTTGCGAAAGTTAATAGTATTGATATCGATCTTCATGTGTTAGTATAAATTTCAGGACTGCAGACTGTTAGAATCTCTTGTCGGACGTAAACCTTGCGATAGCTAGAAGTTTTTGATATCTTGTTAATGAATATGTTTTGGCCTACCTAAAGAAAAACGAAAACAGGAAAGACAACAATAATTAAAAAACAGAATCAGTAGCGCAGGCCTGATAATTACGGGACACAGCCCGTTCTGTAGCCTGTGTAATAAGCAGTCCATTAGTATCGCACGCCGTTACTATAAACTAAATTTAAACGAGCTGTGTTTTCTTGAAGCGCGGTGTTGGTTCGTAATCTGTGTTCTCATACTTGGCCAGAGTATAATAGCTGAATTGAAGCTTCGTCGCCGTTTTATTCAAATAAAACAATATAAGAACTAGCATACTCCTGCACACTGCGCACGATTTACGTGGACATCTGCACACGCGACTACGTCACAGCCCTAGAGAATATCTACAGTCCAGATAAGACCACACAATCCAGCACCAGTTTCATTGTCCTCCACGCCTTCTTTCTTGGCCCATTACGGTTTGTCGGACAACGCTCACACGATGAAGCGCGTGGTGAATTGTCGTCCGCTTTTTGTTTTTCTGTCCCGATTATATAGCTCTTCTTTTGTTCAGTTCAAAACGCCTGCATTATATCTGATGACAGGTATGGCAAGGACACTGAATGCCTTTGATGGTATTGCCGCCATTCAGTTTGCTTTCAAAATTTTTTCTTGTACTTTGTGTGTACTCTTTGGACACCATACTGTTTACATGCCGCGGCACAATGTTATCCAATAGCAAAATGCCTGGCATTTGTAGACCTCTGGCTGGTTCCACTGGATGGCTTGTCCATTTGGTATTTCGATGCCCTCTCTTTCTGAAATTTTGCCATTTTTTTTTAGTACCAGTCCAGTGTGGCGGGTGTGCTATGTCTGGTTAGAAGTAACACAAGATCTGAATGGCTTAATCTCGTCGGGTAACAACGTCTGTTCACCTATCGAAAGGCTCGTGTAAGCTCTTCCAGAGAAAGATAACAACGTCCACCCGTAGGTTTTTTCAACTTCGGGAACAAGTCGAAGTCTGGTGGATTCATGTCCTGGATGTAGCGAGGATGCAGCAACATTTCCCATCCGTATTCGCGCAGTTTTTGGGCTACAACGTTGCCGATATGAGAGCGAATATTGTCGTGGAGAAAGAGTAGCCCAACTGAGGTCGGGTTTAGTGCATTATTCTGCGCAGGTTTTGCGTGAAGTTACGATGATTCAGTGCTGTGAGACTTGTTCCACACCGGGCTTTGTGTGTCATGACGATTTCTTGGCGATCATAAGCAAAAATCATCATTTGCTTGAGCTTTGATTGAGCGCGTCAGAAGTTCTTCCGACGTGGAGAATCTGAAGTTCTCCAATCACTGGACTGTGATTTCAACTAAGGTTCCGAGTCTCTAAAACACGTTTCATCGACAGCAACAACTCGACACAAGAATCTGTAACCTTTGAGCAAGGTTGCAATGTCCAGTCGTGTCCGCTGCTCTTCAGCAGTCAAACAGTGTGGGAACCATCTCGTAGGAATTTCTCGATTTTCAAATTGTTTGCCAGAATACGGAATACTGATGTTGGAGGAACTCCTCACAAGTCTCAGTGCTATCTCCTTCAAGAGTATCTGGCACAAGTTTCACATTTCGTTCACCTGGTGACGTTTTGGCCTCCCGGACCCTTGATTTTCGTCTATGCTCATACGACTACCACGGAAACGATTAACCCACCGTGAAACTGTACTACGGTTCATTGTAACAAATTTCACTTAACGCACTATGGATTTCTGCCGGGTTTTTGCCGTGCAAAGTTTGGATCTTGATGTACGACCTCTGGTCTTCAACTGTCACAATACCCGAGACCCTCGCAGGGTCCATTCCTACCTGTCGCTAATTTTGTTACAGCACACAGCGAACAAACAAACAAAAGTGATTCTTCTTCAAGCTCCCAACCATATCTGACGTAATTTTCATTGTTCTTGCATCAAACAGTCCACAGTAATATCAACTTGCGTATTATTTTTGAAATGTCCCTCGTATATGATGTACACAGATTCATCTTTGCATTGCATTATTTAGAGAAGGAAAAAATGGAAAAGATGGGCACAATTCTCCCTGACATACAAAAAATTATTTATATAATCTTAGTATGAACGATCGAAAATCCTACAAAGAGGTAAATTCTGATGCTGCAGAATGAACTATATCTTTGGATATCCTGAACGTAAATTTTAATGCTGTGCTGAATAACTCGGATATTGATGGAAATAATGTTAGCGAATGTGGAGAAATCACTTTAGTCTCAAAGCGCCCTATTACGCTGGCATATATAAGTGAATTAACTACAATATAACATACATCTTGCTGAGTTAGTACTTCTGTAAACGATTCTAGCCTTATAAGTAATGATATTACTAGAGGCAGCAAACAGAGAAATTAATCAAAATGTTTTCAAATTATTATGAATCTGTAACAGTCTTTCCTTTAACACTGAGACAAAGTGTATTTCGTTCTACACCAAGCAAAAAATTGAATAACGCCAACAGTTAGTGTAGCAAACGAAAATGAGTTAGGAAATATGTTCTAAAGTTTTGTGTTCACAAACTGATGAAAGCATGCGCAGGGGGCAATTATTATTTAATGGTTCAATTTTCCTGGGTAACTCATCACTTAGAAAGAAGGCACAAAAGCGAACATCATCTTGTAGTCACCTGTTCGATGAATTAGGTATTTTAATCGCCTCTTCACAAATACTTATTTTCGCTAATAAGTTCGTCATAAATAATATACAACGATCTGAGAAGAATATTTATGTCCACAGCAACAGCGCAAGAAAAACGGGCCTTTATTTTCCAATTACGAAATCTATCAGAGCCTGATAAATGAGTTCTGCGCAGCCACAGAAGTATTTGATCATTTCTCCAATAATAGAAAATGTCTGACAGATAGCAAAGTAATTTTTAAATTTAGCTTACCATCATTTGCTCTCGACAGCTACTCTTGTTCCAGCGGCAAATTTCTAATTACCAACTGGTAGCAAAAGTAGCTAAAAATAATACTGAAGGAATGCTAAAGCTAAGTGAATCACTACCTGCACAAGTAGTACTAAAAGACTAAAATGTTCATTCTTACTAGTTTCAAAGCAGTGTGACATTTCACCAACTAGCTACACTGGCTACAGATTGGTAACGTTCAATTAATCATTTACTCTTCAAAATTCACCAAATAAAAACAGAACTAATGATAAGATGACAACCAGGAATATCGAAAGGAGCAATATATTACTGAAGATAGCCACATCGAATGTAAGGGGCCTATACAGCGAAGAACAAGAACTTTATCAGGAACTACCGACAGCAAAAATTGATGTAGCCGTAATAACCGAAACAAAAAAGAAACAAAGCGGATCCACTGACTGGAAAGAATATGTCATGAGCATACCATAATTTAACGGAACAGTAGGAAATAAGACCCCAAAACGGATAGCTGGGTCTAGTGGAGAAGACTGTAAGAATTGGAATGACAAACGTTTAAGAGACTTCGAAAAATTTAATAATCTGTGGATAACAAGTTACTTTCACCGACATAAAAATATACATACATTCACCTGACATGCAAGGGGAAGCAGGTCAATCACTGATTATAGCCTCACAAATTACAAAACCACACCTTATTACAAGATACTAGAATACAAGGATACAACGTACATTCGGACCACTTCCTGGTGGTTCTAAAATTAAAAATACCACGGCATAGTGTTGATTTTAAAAATTATTCACGGGAGAGGAACTCTTCAAAATACTTCTTTTGTAAGATTCCACTGTGGAACATTTTTATCAACGGAGAATGGATGAAGAGTTAAAAGATTCAATAGTAAACCAATACATACATGAAAAATGGAAAGCTATCTGTGATATAATAATAAATAACTTGAAAAGGCTATAGGAAAGAGGAAGAAAGATACGAACAAAAGAAGGCTCCCTGCCTGGAATGAATACCTAGAATAGATTATTAGAAGAAAGAAGATGTTCATTTAAAATATCTCAACACAAATGTGTACAAGATCACAATGAATATAAAAAAAACTAATAGCGTTAGTTAAAAGGGCAACGAGGAGAGTGAAAAGATAGAGCTGGGAGGCATTCCTCTGAAATTCAGTGTACCATATCCAGGGAAAACAGATAAGAGCTTATAAAATAATAAAAGCTTTCAACAAAAAGGAGAAGGATACCTTATAGTGGAAGAATTTCTTCGATGGAACATGCCTAGACCACTTACAAACCTATGGACAGGGAAAGAAGAAAATATTGTAACAGACAGTAAAGTAGATGGAAGAACTGGAAGATGCAAAAGGATTCACGAGAAATAGAAAGTGACTAGGAGAAGACAAAATAAATTCAGATCGCCACCATCACCACTTTCTCCTTCCTTCCATCTTCACTACCCACAGTGTTTTCCTCCCATCCCCCCTCGCCACTGCCGCCCTCTTGTCCGTAATATCTGTAACAACCACAGTTGTATCAACCTACTGAGCTATAAGTATCACATATATGCCAAGGTACTTTCCAAAACATTTAATGCTGTAACAGAGACTTTTCTGATAAAAGAACAAGACGGTTCTAGGCCGGCATGATACAGATAACAGGACAGCATTGAGAATTTAATATCCCAACACACGCACAAACGCGCGAGCGCGAGCGCGCGCGCACACACACACACACACACACACACACACACACACACACACACACACACGAAGAAACAAAAAAGGGGGGACGCACCACGACTGATATCGGTAGATGTGATGAACATTCACATACAAAGAAATGATTACAATTTCAGAAACATTGGCTAATTTATTTAGGAAAAAAAGAGATTCACAAACAGAGCAAGTCAGTAACACGTTGGCCCACCTCTGGCCCTTATTCAGGCAGACATTCTGCTTTGCATTGATTGACGGTGTTGATGGATGTCCTCCTAAAAGATACCGTGCCAAATTCTGTCTAGCTGCCGCGTTAGATCGTCAGAATCAAGAGCTAGTTGGATGGCCCTGCCCGTAATGCTCCAAACGTTCCTAATGGGGAGAGAGATTTGGAAACCTCGCTGGCAAGGAACTGCTTGGCAAGCATTCATACAAGCAGCAGAAACTCTAGCCGTGTGCGGTTGTCGGGCCATATGGTGGGCGATAGGCAGGTTGGTATCCCCCCACTGTCCGGGACGTCTTAGGACACAGTCTTCGGCCTGGAATCTCATTTACTGGAGCAGAATTATCTTCAGTGACGAGTCCTGCTTTGAACTGAGCTGCGATGAGCAGCGAAGACGTGTCTACGGAGCACCATACAGCAGTGGGATACAAACCTGATTGTCTCTCACCAAACGGTCCGACGGCTTACATTTCAGCAAGATAATGCTCGCCCGCACACGGCGAGAGTTTCTGCAGCTTGTCTTCGTGCTTGCCAAACCGTATCTTGGCCACCAAGTCGCTGGATATCTCCCCAATTGAGAAGGCTTGGAGCATTACGGGCAGGGTTCTCCAACCAGCTCGGGATTTTGACGATCTAACGCCCCAACTGGACATAATTTGGCACGATATCCCTCAGGAGAATATGCAACTCCTCCGTCAATCACTGACCAAGTGAGTAACTGCTTGCGTATGGGCCAAAAGTGGACCAACAATGCGTTACTGACTTGCGCAAATTGTGAAGCCCTTTCTCTTGAATAAATCATCCAGTTTTTGGAAATTGTAATCATTTGTGTGTATGTACATCTACATCACATCTAACGATTTCTGTTCCATTGGGACAATTCCTTCGTAGTGCGTCGTTTTGCTGTTGCTTTATGGCGCATATAGCTTTTGTGGATGATGAAAAGCTTTTCGACTGGAAGATGGGACCTAAGTTATGGGAAAGTTTGGGAGAGTATGGCAAGCATCAGCAGTTAATAAAGTCAATTCAGAGTTTGTACGCTGAGAACAGTATCAAGATATACTTCGAATCAACTTATAGTATAGCAGGAAGAAGAATCACACAAGGAGTCAGACACGGTTGTCGTTTATCGCCCACACTACTTAACATTATATATATATATATATATATATATATATATATGAATGATACTGTCAATAAATGGTAAAAGAAAACTGGTAATTCCTAGATGTACAGTATTTAGCTCACTTTTTGCAGATGACAAGGTTATAAACGCAGATATGGAAGAAAATCTTCAACGTGCTGTATGGCCGTTAAATATGATGGCAAAACAATATAATAGAACAAAATGCACAAATAAATCAAAAGTTATGGCCTTTGGTGAAGAACATCATCTTACAAGCAAATGTTCCCTGCAGTGGGATCGACTTTTTGAAACCGTGTAAATCGTTATGTAGGTTAAGATCCCAGGTATCACACACTGCAGCCATTCACACTGGTGGTCCCTCATTCACGAGTAACTGACGAAAAGAAACTTCAGTATTTTACGTGACACTGAATAGTCTTAAAAAAGAGTTACATGAACTGATTGTGTGGTGTAATGGATAGGGTCAGGGCATCACATGCAGTAGGTTGTGGATTCGGATCTCGTCAGGTGTATGAAATTTTTATTTTCTATTCTTTATCGAAAGGATTTTGATCATCATGTTTAAACAGTTAATCGATTTAAATGCAATTTTTTTATTTCCATTCTTTGGTCACACAATTTTAATTATAATACCTACTACTTCATATGCTCTCATTTTTTCTAGCAGTCATTTTCCTATCATGTCTTTGATCGTGTGTTTTTAATTGAATTTATGTACCGATTCCGCTTTAATTTCTTTTGTTTTACTGTCGTATTTTTTCGTTCAAGTTACTGAATTCTTTATATCTATTCTTCATTTTGCTCAAATTTAGTTTTACTTATAAATCTTCCTTTAATTTAAATCTTAATCTGCGTTATTTTGTCCATAGTGCAAATGGAATTTACGCTATGTTTCAAATGTTTATCATGCAAAAAAACAACTCTGCACATCTTGTAACGAAAAATACATTTTCACACCATTGCACAGTCAATATAAATAGATTATTTCTTCTTTTGTTTTTAACTGATAGATCGGAATTTTCAAATAACTGAATATCATAATAGGTAAATATAATTAAATTAACATTCACAAAAATTCCGAGTGTAAAAAAGAATGATGTAAAGAAAAAATGAAAACGATCATACGGTGATTAAAATTATGTGCCAAAGGAATACAAATAAAAATTATATTTAAACCAATTAATTGAATAAAAATGACGATCAAAGTCATTCCGATAAATATTGTAAAAACAAAAAATTTAATGTACTTGACGAAAATTGGAATCCACAACCTTTTGCATGTGATGCCCTTACCCTTCCGTTATACCAAACAACCACTCTACGTGTTACATGTTTTTTAACGCTACTGAGAGGAACGCAAAATTTCGTAATTTTTTTCTTCAGTTACCCGTAAACGAGAGCCCACCATGGTGAATGGCTGCAGGGTGTGATACCTGGGATTTTAACTTACATCGCCGTATACTTGGTTTCAAAAAATCTATCACACCGCTGGGGACCTCTCCTTGCTTGAGCTAAAACCATAACAGCAAATAACTCAAAACATGCGGTACAGCACCGACGAAAATGCTTGGTGAAGCGAGGCAAAATACATGGTTCGAGACGTTGCAGAGGATGGACATGACACACAGCAGTAAAATAGCTGGGAGTCTTATCAAGAAGTTCAGAGGTGATCCGATAGGCTCCAGACAGCTTGCTGAGGTGACACCCAACGAAGTGGCCCATCAACTTCTATTGAACCGAAAGAGAAACACAAATGCAGAAAAAAAACTAATGGAAATGCTACCTATATCAGATCAAATGAACAAGTCTTGTTTTTTTGTTTCAAATACCTGAAAACAAAACAAGAATAGCATTATATCACGCAAATGTTCTCAACTGCCTGTGAGAAATAAACTAAGAGGTATAATGTTCATCATAAGGTTTAGAAAATGTCACCACTAATCATCTACTTGTAATAAAAAGTAACAAAGAGACAAAGGAGGAGTTTTATCGGCGCTTTCTAATTCTCTGTTACGGAAAACAGGTGGCTGCTTATGAACACTCATTCTCAATGATTTGGAAAATGAAATTAAATTGATTTTAGTTCCGATGGATGTAAGTTTAAGGGATAAGGCAAAGTCAATTATAGCACAGTAGCGTAGCGTATTACTTAGCAGGCATTTCGTACAGTGAATCGATAAACATAACAGCACTTGATATTCACCCGCGAACATCTTGTCGACGTGTCCCCTAGCGGCTACGGGTAACGATAACCGCTGCCCAGGTCAGCTAGTGTCTCATGTTGTTTGCTACCAACAACCCCTTCCTGCGGAAAACAATAACATGGAGATGTCAGACTACACCTGTACAGAGAAGACAATGTTAAAAGCAACAGTAACAGTAATACTGGATGATTTACAACAACAAGTTAACCAATATTTATGGCATTAACATATTACTGAACGTTCTGTAAATTTCGTCTATGATGGTCAGCTTCACCGGAATCAGAATGTCTAGTTAATGAACACCGTTCAGTATAGTCAATATTTCCCAGACTTTGAGTATGTGTGCACCCGAGAAACGTGTAAAAGCTTCCTGGATGTCACTGCTGTTGCGATACTGATCACAGAAGTGGACAGGCAATGCTGCGAAGAGAGACACTGCCTTCGTCCCGAGTTGTATCTCTGCTTCGACACGACTGTGCTCCAAAAACTGAGTTCAAATGCTACTAATAAGACGCATGACAATCGTTATTCAGAGAAAAAAGGAATAATTCTCGCCCTATTTTTGTATCCCTGATAACGAATTACATTAACTGTCATCAGACTTTTGGCTGAGTGGACCTAGGTAAAAAGGTGTGACTAGGAGACGTTATCTAGTGGCACACAGACACTCATTTCCCCATAGCTCAACACAGGTGATATCTGGGCAGTGAACAAGTTTCTCAGATGACAAAGTTCTGCATGTCTGACGTATAGTTTGAGATCACACATTAAATAGTTATTTCTCGTTTCCAAAGACGATGAAATAACTGTGTGGAAACACTTCTGAGACAGCAAAGCAAGCACTTCTATAAAGTTAAATGAAATTAAAAAAAGACTGCGTAACTGAATTCAGAAATACGTGGACATTAGCAACGATTACGTACTGTTTCAAGGAACGTGCATCTAGTTACTGCAAATATACCGTGCTCTGGCTGTAATTTTCTTGATAGCTCTTCTTATGTGACACAAAAAAAAAAAAAAAAAAAAAAATGGTATTGAAAAACAGAAGAGATTGAAGTCATATGATACTTGTTCATCATGACCTCAAACCCCAACACTGAAGTATGTAACAGAAATTAGCTGCAAGAACATGTAAACATTTCATCCACTCTCCCATTGTAGCCATGCTGCCACCAGATATTCAGAGGTGGGGAGAATGAGACAGATGAGGGGAACTGGAGAGAATGAAAGGGGGAGGGGGGGAGGGAGAGGGAGAGGGAGAGAGAGAGAGAGAGAGAGAGAGAGAGAGAGAGAGAGAGAAGGATGTTGAGGAGCAAGTTAGTGAAGGGAAGATGGCAAAGAGATAGTGAGAGGGACATGGAAGGGAGATAGTGGGAAATAGACTGTTGTGGTTGGAGATGGGAAGGAGACAGGTGAGACAGGACGGTAAAAACTGCGGAGGAGATAGGAAGGAGGGAGTTGGGGGTGAATATAGGGGAGAGGCTGTTATGGGGGGGGGGGGTATAAGGGAGGCAATTGGGTGGCGAGATGAGAGAGAGGGAATTGTGAGGAGAAATGATGGAGTTGGGGGAAAGCAATCAGGGAAATAGGAAGGAGGGAGTTAAGCAGAGATGGGGAGGGGGGGTTGGGGGAGATAGGAGGGAAGGAGTTGGAGATGCAGGAGGGTAGGAGTTGGAAGGGGGATAGTGGCAGAAGAGGAGACAAGGGAGGAGATAGGGAGAAAATGGGGGGAACAAATTATAGCTAGTAGATGGACAGCAGTGGAATAGATGATAAACAGCTAGGAGGGAGGCGAAGAGAGGCATGCATCAAAGGACATATGTGAAGCAGACTGTGAGGAGAGTTGAGAAGGAGACAAAGGTATGGGGAGGTATAGGAGTGCCAGAGGATCGAGGTGCCATGGAAAGGTGGGAATAATAAGGTGACATAATGATAACCATAAGTAGACGGTGATACAAGATATAAAATTTTGTCTTTCTTGGTTAATGAATCACACAGATATCACACAGCGCACTAACCTCTAAATTGGAAGATTTCAGTCATTTCGAAACGACAAATGCGAAATCTTGCTAATGTCAGGCACAAGTGATGCACTGTACAACTGTGCTTACTTATAATGTTATAAATATTTGGCTGTGGTCTTGAAAGTCTTTTCGGGTTTGCTGCCGGATCCTAAAATCAACTTGACTCGATATTTCGGCGATCCAACTGTTCGCCGAAATATCGAGTCAAGTTGATTTTAGGATCCGGCAGCAAACCCGAAAAGACTTTCAAGACTTATTACGACGGGAAAGCCTACGTAGTCACATTTGGCTGTGGTGTCGATTATCTCTGAAAATGATATAACTCTACTCTTTTTGACAATCACACTTTATTTATTGATGAGGGAGGGTAGGCAAAGAAGGGCTTCAGAATCAGAAGAATAGTAATCTAGCCAAGATCAAATGTTGCATAGCCTAAAGACGACACCGAAATTAGTGCATACTACGTGAAATTCAGGGTAAAATTAAGTAAATTCCTTGTTATTATTTTTGTTATTTCAATTTCTTTATTTGATATTTCGACACTTTTATATTTACGAGATTTTATTTTTAAAATGCTGATGATATGTCACGACATATTCTTTGGTCACACAGTACTGACACAGAAATTCAGCAAAAAGATGAAAAACGGAAAAGACAAAAAATTCTTCCTGTACTAATTTATGCAACCCTAAATCATTTTCGTTGAACCAAGACTGCAATTCTGCTACACCCAGGTAAAAGCCCAGTGTCTTAAGCACTCTACCTCATCAGTGGGTCAGTTGAGTTGACATTTAAGATGAGATGATTGGAGATCATTTCGCCTGGCAAATAATATAATTTACTGAGTTTCAGTCTACAATGATTTTTCTTATTCGTGATAAATGACGGCAAAAATGGGTGTCATAATCAGGACACAGTTACATGAAAAAGTTGCTCTCAGCTTCATCTTGCGAAGATAGCACTATATACAGTGTTTCAAAATCTTTGCATAAAATGTCTAGGGCTGGTAGGTCACGTTATGGAGAACAGATTTTAATGGATACAAAATGTTCCCTGGGGCGTGCCAACGACGGTAGGCATCTTTTTATTGAAATCACTGGCCCTGGGACGACGACTTTTCTCGGGAGTAGCAGGCTCTGCTAACCAGGTGTGCTGCATCTGTATACTACCTACAACAATAAACTGACAGAGCGATTTTCAACAAGGAAACCTTGACAACGAGTGTCTACAAGCGGAGAAAGGTATTTCATACGTTCAGCCTACCTCTTTTCATGCAGAGCATATGAATGTATTATAGGCAATACACACTGCATACGAATGTCGTTGAGAGCCTACACCCTGTCGCCTCTCAGGGGCATATCCAGTTAATCAAGATGCCAAGCGGCACCAAGAAGCATCAGCGAACATTTTGTCAATGACGAAAGTCGTTCCCTGTGAAATGATCTATCACTCCAAGAGTTCTGATTGAAAGACTCCGAAAAAATTGTACATGTAACTAGTGTGTTAATGTTTGTCTGTAATGTAATACATCACAGCTGGTGTATCCTCTGAGACTGAAGGGATTTTTTTTTAAAATATTGCTGCATTCACTGTTTTTATTTAATATCTCTTGTTACTCTTAAAATCATTTACATATGTCTAAACTGGAAACGCTTAACTACATTTAATTGTGATAATACGTCCATTCCCTCAGCTGAGTGACCAGAACGTCTGACTTATATACAGTGGTCCGGGGCTCGATTCCCGACCGGGTCGGAGATTTTCTCCGCTCGGGGACAAGGTATTGTCTTGTCCTCATCATTACTTCATCATCATCGACACACAAGTCGTCCAGTGTGGCGTCAACCGAAAAAACTTGTAACTCGGCAACTTCCCCAGGTGGGGACTCCCAGTCATCAATGTCATACGATCGTTTCATTTAATCTTGTGATAATATTATGCGATTGTGAGAGCTTAGCTATGTATCGATAAGTAGCGAGTTTTTGGGATAACAACGGTAGGATGATTGTTAAGGGTTGGATGGTTGTTGGCCAGTGATCAAGTACGGATGGCAAATTTGTAATTGCAGTTGCGATGACCACTGTGTCCGGAAGGCTTAGTGGTCAGAGCAACTGCCTAGTAAGCAGGAGATCCTGGTTCGAATCCCAGCCTAGCGCTATTTTCAACTTTCCCCACTGATCAATGCCCACAAGCAGCCAATGTCTGTAATTCGTTTGTGTATTTAATTCATAGTGTTTGCTGGATCAAAACGGTATGTGTCTGCCAACAATAATGGGAGTCAAATGACTTTTATTCATGACTGACCACGTAGATGGTGCTTTCTTCGAACCGACCAGCTCCAGAAGAAAGTTGTTGCTGAGCACTCGAATAAACCAGACATAAGTCACCTAACGCCGTCTGCTAGATGGTTTTTCTTAGTAACTTAGGTTGTTGAAATGTTAGCCATGCTGTCTTGTACTGCTAGTGCATTGTTATTGGTTTGCTCACGAAATAAACATGAAAGAAGTTGACAATAAGAGATTTAGCATCAAACTAACAAGTAATTCACCAACAATAGCTATGAGGACTTTTAACAATGAGTGATACTATTGAGAGCATGACAAGTACAGGGCGTTTAAAATAGAATATACATATTTCGAAAGCATATATTTGTTAAACTGTAAAACATACAACTATGAAACTTGGGACACACATTTACGAATCTCGTTAGAATGAGATTTTCAGTCTGCAGCGGAGTGTGCGCTGATATGAAACTTCCTGGCAGATTAAAACCGTGTGCCGGACCGAGACTCGAACTCGGGACATTTGCCTCTCGCGGGCAAGTGCTCTACCAACAGAGCTACCCAAGCACGATTCACGCCCCATTCTCACAGCTTTACTTCTGCCAGTAGAGCATTTGCCCGCGAAAGGCAAAGGTCCCGAGTTCGAGTCTCGGTCCGGCACACGGTTTTAATCTGCCAGGAAGTTTCACTCTTTATTTTGATTAATGTCCAGGTGGATGTTTCTGGACTTGCAGCGTTTGTCATATATAATTCGCAGAAAAACGTGTCCCTGATGGCCAAGGACGTCACGATGGCTTGATGGAAATTTCAAACAAGATACTCCCGAATAAGAGCCACTTTTCTCGAACAATTGCCCCATCTCACTAGATTTTCCATACCGTTCTATGCCGGTGTGAGACAAACAGGCAGGTATGTGCTAACTAGAATGAAAAATAGAACCAATAAACCCGTTGAATGTCGTCGCAGACGGCCCACTGGCAAGAGAGAAAGAGAGAGAGAGAGAGAGAGAGAGAGAGAGAGAGAGAGAGAGAGAGAAAAATCAGCAGCTTCATTAACAGCAAACTAGGCCATTAAAGTAGTTGCCGGGCATTAATTACTCCAGCTGTGCAAACTTCCTTTATTTTACTTTTTTTTAAATAAAAATGACAACATGACCATAAAGCAGCGGTAATAACGTATGGTGAAATTACGCGCTCGAAAGTACGCAGTCGTAAAGGGATAGGGGGGCTCGGGACGAAATCGTGCTGGAAATTTCATTTGCGAGCCCCGCGCTATGCCGCGCTCGACCCGCCCTAGCCGGAGAATGGAACCGGCCCATGCAATTTTAACGAGTTCTGCTGTATATTTAATTATTGTAATATTTATAAAAGCCCGTACGGTGAAGTTTGAGAGGAGGGGCGACGACCGACGAAGAAGAGAGAGAAAAGAAGGAGTTACCACGCGGGGGGAAGCCGGCCGCGGGGCGGGAGGCGGCAGCAGAAAGGAGAGACCGAAGGAGAGCGACAGCGAGAGGGGCTGATGGTCCAAGCGGGGGCGGCCGCGGTGGTGGGAGGTGGGGCAGAGGCGCCGCGCGGCGTCGTGCGTCTTGGCGCCCGCGCTAACTGCTGGAAGAAGCTGCTGCCGCCTCGCCGCCACCACAAACACATACGGGAGATCCCCACGGTAACGCAAGAAAAATATCTGCGCCAACTAACTCGTCTCTCACGCGGCTTTCAGAGACGAGCCAAGCCCTTGGAGACCTGAAACTCTGACAACAGTTGTGGTAACTTGCGAGTGCGAGTGTTGTAGACCGTTTTTCCATTCTGATCTCATACCGAGATAGCGTAAGAGAATTGTTTGTGCGTGTGGGTTGCTCCGAGTTGTTTCTGGACTTCATGCCTGAGAAGTATCCACCTACTAGTTCTCTTTCTCCAATTACCTTCTACTTCATTTCACAGTACCTTTTCTTTTCCTACCACGGACGTATTTACTATTCCTTGTTAGATATTAAAAAATACTGTATAACACAAATCGAATGCAGTGCTACTTACCAGAAAAGAACAATCGCCTTCACGACCCGCAAGACAATAAAGTTGGCACACGATAATACGTTTCTTCTTAAAGGGAAATGAATAGGCCTTACGCTATCGGTACAAAGTAGCAAGTTACACTGGACGGCGAATGTAAGCAATGCGTGCGGCACAACGAAAAGTAGTAGGGCCGCTTATGCCCTCAATACGCATAAATGATTTATCAAATACGTTCAAAGCTGACGAAGATTTTGTCTATCGTCACTGAGTAATTATAACGAAATCTGAACGACTTGCCGTACTGTTTGGTAACAACGAGGGCGTGCTGAAAAGTAAAGCCCCAAAATTTTTTAATGTGAAAACTTTTGAAGCTTTTTATACAAAACAAACTTTATTAACATCCTACATCTTTATTCTTCACTCCTACATATTTATTTCTCAACATAGTCACCCTGACGACGAACACATTTCCCCCAACGAGAGACGGATTTGTTGATACCGTTACTGTAGAATGTCTGACTTCGTTGATGGTGCCACCAACTCACTTCTGCTTGTACCGCTTCGTCGCTATGAAAGTGAAGTCCTCGAAGGCGTTTTTTTAATTTTTGGGGACAGATGAAAATCGGATGGGGCCAAGTCGGGAGTGTATGGAGGATGGTCGATGACAGTGAACCCAAGGCATAGGATTGTTGCAGATGTCGCAGCGCTTATGTGTGGTCCGATATTGTCATACTGACGAGAGGGTGCTCCATGTCTGGATGAACTCACTGAACTCGAAAATCGATTACAGCACACCGTTTCTCACGCACCGACTTAATCAGGTTACACACCGCCATGTTACACGCTACAATTCCGAGCCGTCTAGCTGCAGAGGGCAACAAATATACGCAGAATATTAATAACGTTTGTTTTATTTAAAAAGCTTTAAAGAAGTTTTCGCATAATAAATTCGGAGGTATTACTTTTCAGCACGCCCTTTTCTCCTAAAGTGTGGATAAATGCAAGGTGTTACCCACAATGAAGAGAAAGAAAAGGCGACTGGATGATTAAGATTCGTTCATTAGATTCTGGGAAAGTAAGAACATGTAGAGGGGATAGTTGAAACTAATTATTTGTGCGGGCAACTGTAGAGTACCGTTTCAGTATTTCGAGATCTCAGCAAATATATCTGAAAAGATAAATATTAGAAGTTAGGAGACACGCCACTTGGATTGTAACATGGACACACATACAATACGAAACTCTGAGATGCTGTATAAACTTAATTGGAGATCTTTGATAGTGTGCCGTGTATTGCGCACATTTGTACTTCCGCCGTCTGTGCCAAATTTTCTTGCGGTTTCTGGTGATAGTCTTCGACAGGTCACCTGCTGTACGTGGGGTATCGATGCTGGTGCCTCTCTGGCCGACATTTGGAGACGTGCCGGGGCGAGTGAGAGTTCGTTGACGGCCAGCAAGCAAGAGACACTGGAAGGAACGGCGCCGTGGAGCGGGGCAGAACGGTACGCAGGATCGCATCTCAACGCAGGGCGCGGTCAGCTGTAGGGGGCATCGTCTACTTGCAGAGCGGGCAGTGTCCAGAAGAGGACGGTAGCTCACAACCAGAGACAAGGGACGATGGAGAGCTTAGTTACTACAGAATCGCGCGGAGCACTAAGTGTTGTGCTTTTGTCGCCTACTCCGTTAGTCTGAAATTGATACTTGTTGGCAAACTAGAGTGATACAATGTGCGCCAAGAGTTGATGTTGGCGTGGTTTTGAGCCTGGAAGGAAGCTGTTACGAACTGTGTGAAGTGAATTACGGTATCGCACGGTGGGGTTCCAGTGCATAAGAATGTTACATTTTATTGTGTTATGGTCATAGTGCTTACGGAGATACTGACATTTCAACACTGTATAAGAGCTATAAATTATTTTGTATTGTGCTGCTACATTGCTTAGTTTATTTGTAAGTTAGCTGTCTGTTGTTGTGCTATTCGTGAGTTTTTTTTTTTTTTTTTTTTGCAGACGGTGAAGGTCGATGGTAGTACAGGATAGATCTTTCAGTGACAGTTACTTGTCTGTTATTCAGCAGTACAATTCTCTGTGAGAGTTCGTAATGTTATTACGGGCTGGTTCTGATTCTATTTCTTTGGTGCCCAGTTTTAAAGTTACCCGACCTGAGTTAGATTACTGTCATAGAAATATTCGGATTTTTTTTCTTTTTAGAATAGGGGTTTTTACTACTACATTAGCGCCAACTTTAAGTAAGAATTTTGCTGTTCAAATGGCTGTGAGCACTATGGGACTTGACTTCTGAGGTCACCAGTCCCCTAGAACTTAGAACTACTTAAACCTAACTAACCTAAGGACATCACACACAACCATGCCCGAGGCAGGATTCGAACCTGCGACCGTAGCGGTCGCGCGGTTCCAGACTGAAGCGCCTAGAACCGCTTGGCCACACCGGCCGGCAATTTTTCTGTACCTGTGCCTGGGCGGAATACTGTTTACTACTGATATTACCAGTATGAAGATATTTTTATAATCAAGAGCAATGGTTATTTCTGTATGCGCTTCCATATTGTAATACATAATTGCAAATAATGAGCTATTTGAAATAAACCTCATCCTCGTAGAACCCCCAGTCCAAACCAAGTTCAAGTGCTACAACAGAAGGCCAACATGATTCTCGTGAAAAGTAAACAGAGCTAATCGGCATTTAATTAAGACCGTACAACAATCCTACTACTATTACTACGGAACATCTGACATACAGACGATTAGACTACTGTATAGTGAGTACGAAAGCAGAAAAACAATCATTTTTCATTTGTTCCGTACCCCCATGGAATACTGCAATAGCTAGCGGAGTACAAATCTAGAATAAAATGGTTCAAATGGCTCTGAGAACTATGGGACTTAACATCTATGGTCATAAGTCCCCTAGAACTTAGAACTACTCAAACCTAACTAACCTAAGGACATCACACAACACCCAGTCATCACGAGGCAGAGAAAAATCTAGAATCAGATTAACTTCAGCCATGAAGAAGCTCCGTCTTAAAGAAGCGCACACTTTCCTACCTTCACTCCGTGTTCCTCTAAGAAATATTTGCGGGATGCGTCCCACGGAATACACATACTGGCTTACTCTCAGAGAAACGAGATAATATTCCCATTTCAGCACTCCATTTTTATCACAGTCACTGATTGTGACGATGGGATACAGTACAAAATACACTCCTGGAAATGGAAAACAGAACACATTGACACCGGTGTGTCAGACCCACCATACTTGCTCCGGACACTGCGAGAGGGCTGTACAAGCAATGATCACACGCACGGCACAGCGGACACACCAGGAACCGCGGTGTTGGCCGTCGAATGGCGCTAGCTGCGCAGCATTTGTGCACCGCCGCCGTCAGTGTCAGCCAGTTTGCCGGGGCATACGGAGCTCCATCGCAGTCTTTAACACTGGTAGCATGCCGCGACAGCGTGGACGTGAACCGTATGTGCAGTTGACGGACTTTGAGCGAGGGCGTATAGTGGGCATGCGGGAGGCCGGGTGGACGTACCGCCGAATTGCTCAACACGTGGGGCGTGAGGTCTCCACAGTACATCGATGTTGTCGCCAGTGGTCGGCGGAAGGTGCACGTGCCCGTCGACCTGGGACCGGACCGCAGCGACGCACGGATGCTCGCCAAGACCGTAGGATCCTACGCAGTGCCGTAGGGGACCGCACCGCCACTTCCCAGCAAATTAGGGACACTGTTGCTCCTGGGGTATCGGCGAGGACCATTCGCAACCGTCTCCATGAAGCTGGGCTACGGTCCCGCACACCGTTAGGCCGTCTTCCGCTCACGCCCCAACATCGTGCAGCCCGCCTCCAGTGGTGTCGCGACAGGCGTGAATGGAGGGACGAATGGAGACGTGTCGTCTTCAGCGATGAGAGTCGCTTCTGCCTTGGTGCCAATGATGGTCGTATGCGTGTTTGCGCCGTGCAGGTGAGCGCCACAATCAGGACTGCATACGACCGAGGCACACAGGGCCAACACCCAGCATCATGGTGTGGGGAGCGATCTCCTACACTGGCCGTACACCACTGGTGATCGTCGAGGGGACACTGAATAGTGCACGGTACATCCAAACCGTCATCGAACCCATCGTTCTACCATTCCTAGACCGGCAAGGGAACTTGCTGTTCCAACAGGACAATGCACGTCCGCATGTATCCCGTGCCACCCAACGTGCTCTAGAAGGTGTAAGTCAACTACCCCGGCCAGCAAGATCTCCGGATCTGTCCCCCATTGAGCATGTTTGGGACTGGATGAAGCGTCGTCTCACGCGGTCTGCACGTCCAGCACGAACGCTGGTCCAACTGAGGCGCCAGGTGGAAATGGCATGGCAAGCCGTTCCACAGGACTACATCCAGCATCTCTACGATCGTCTCCATGGGAGAATAGCAGCCTGCATTGCTGCGAAAGGTGGATATACACTGTACTAGTGCCGACATTGTGCATGCTCTGTTGCCTGTGTCTATGTGCCTGTGGTTCTGTCAGTGTGATCATGTGATGTATCTGACCCCAGGAATGTGTCAATAAAGTTTCCCCTTCCTGGGACAATGAATTCACGGTGTTCTTATTTCAATTTCCAGGAGTGTAGTAACTCTTCAGTTAAGGAAATCAAGTTGACGACAGGTCCACAGTGTCAGTCATAAGAAGTCCTGGAGTACGTTTATGGCTCGTGTTATGTGAAATACTTCCTAGGGCACGAGCACCTCGAGGAGAAGGGAGGGAATGTTGTAAGACGAAACTATTGATCGGATAGCTACAATGGCGCCGTGCATAAATTCTTTCACGGAAGTATAGACTGTATATCCTTCTCAATAATTGCCCAGGCAGAGAAGAACACGAAGTCGAGTATATGATTTCCATAAAGAGTGTGAATTAAAACTTGAAAGACTATTATATTCACGAGGCACCATGTGGTATAAAACGAAACAAAACTATTCACACAGAGTTAAATCCTGAAATATGTATTTTCCGTAACCGATGTCAGAATTTGTTTTTGTTGCATATTGGTTCAGGAGCAGTCTCTGTCAATTTTTAAGTACAAAAATGATCTGCAAAGCATATCAAGAACAAGCTTCACGGATATCCAGCAAATTTAAAGGAAAGAGCTCTGAGGCCGCATAGAATTATCGAAGGCGACAAGCCGAAGTGTGTACCAATCGAGTCAAAAAGCGTTTGCAGCCATTATTAGTGACCTGTGATTTTCTACGTAGCTACGCATGATAACGTTCAATCAAGTGATAACACTATGGATCTGTATCATTATGTCTATGTTTGATTCGTATACTAACATTTCTCTTTAATTTAATACATCAAACATTGGCTATCCTCTATGGCCGTCATAGGCTAAATGGATCTCATTTTGCTGCATTTACTATTTTTATTTAATATTTTTTGTTAATTTTAAAAAATTTGTACATTTCTAAACTGAAAACCTATAAAGAAATTTAGTTGTGATAGTGCTCAGAGAGAGTTAAAGCTTAGATGTGTTCCGGTAAGTAGCGAGATTTGTTGTAACAATGGGAAGATGGCAATTATGGAAGATCGATTGTTGGCCGAAGGAAGAGCAGGAATTACGATGTGATAACTGCGGACATATACTGTTTTTAGTTGTATTGTGGGCCGTAGAAATAATGAACAAAGTTTATTTAAATTAATGTTGCACGCAATATTAAAAAAGCTGCTACATTCGAATAGCGTAGAGATACGTCTGTTAAAGGAATTCTCTTCGAAACTACGCGAACTGCCAGGTTAAAATTCCGAAGTGCCTCTTACCGTAAACTCATGTATCGTGGAATAACAGTACAACAGTACTGCAGAAAGACAGGTTTACCAAGTGAACTGACTTTAATATTGAGGACGTACTACAAACTGTGTACCAGCGTCGATGTGCATATTATCGTGGAGGAATATGAAAGCAGTGACTGGAAAAAGACAGGTTTACCCAGTGAACAGATTTCAATATTGAGCTCATACTCCCAACTGTGTACCATATACAAAACTACAGCATTAGAACAGTGGTTATACGTCCTGATTACACGCAGTGATGTGCAAAAATATTATGTCGTTTAATGTATATTACATCTGTTCTTCATCGTTGACCACGAAAACTTTAAATATCAATGAGATGTACGCATTGTTCTCATCTTTTGTCGATACTTCATACCAACGATGACGTCCAAGAGGAAAAGTAAAGCGGCATTATATAACACGGGTCACAATTACTGTGGACCGCGAGCGGGGGACGCCGAACACAGTAATTGTTACGGAACTAATGTCTCGCGATGGTTTTTGAAATGATTTGTTAAAGGTATACGGAATGAGTTTTTCGATGAAAAAATCGATTTTTGGGTAAATGCATTTTCGAAAAATTTAGACTCTCCCGTTTAATACCATGTATAAAATATTTGGATGACGTGAATAGAACTATTTTAAATAATTTTTTAAAATAATTTCGACACACGATGTTCCGCACCTTGTATATGAGACGCGAAATATAGCTGATATAGACAGCCTTGCCAGAGATATAATTGAGCAATAGAGAGTTAGCTTTTCTGTTGGCTACACTGCTAGACAGTTGACAATAGATTCTGCACCATTTGTATTGTTTCCTTTGTGAGAACATCCATGTTATTGTTGTGAAAGTCGTATGTGGAGAAGTCATTGAGTTTTCTTTCCTTCAACATGCCAAGACCTAGTCTGAAGGTATTTAGAAAGCGTGTACATTGGCGCAAGAAAGTAAAGTGTACTAAAAATTCGTCTGATTCATCTTCATCAGTATCTGATGTCCCAGTAGCAACTAACCTCAACACTGGTAGTGATACATTGAGTGATGCTGCTACCACTACACCGGAAAGTGCTTCAAGAAGAAAACTAGCTGGAATTGAAGAAGAATACAAGAAACTAAATGCTGGGACTACAAAATATGAGGTAATTAACGTCTCTTTATTATCAGACGTTTTGGAGGACAATGTGTGCTGCAAACAATGTGGAAAATGTGGTGTTTCATTGAAAACAAACTTACATGTAGGACTTGCTTGTGAATTAGAGTTGATGTGCAGTTATTGCAAACACAGTGTTACTTTCTTCAATTCCTCACATGTTACTGCAGATACAGGTAAACTATACGATATAAACATTAGACTGGTTTATGGATTACGGTGTATAGGAAAGGGCAGGGCTGCAGGTGCCATGTTGTGTGGTGTGATGAACCTCCCTCCTCCACCTTCAAAATTTAACAAACACATAATTGCAATAGGCTCTGCTGTAGAAGATGTGGCACAGGAAAACATGAAAGATGCTGTTGAGGAAGCAGTTGTTGAAAATAATAATAGCAGAGACTTGTCCATAGCTTTAGATGGAAGCTGGCAGAAGAGAGGCCACACATCTCTGAATGGTGTAGTAACAGCTACAAGTGTGGACACTGGTAAGGTAGTTGATGTGGCAATACTTTCCAAGCATTGCAGATGCAAGGAGAAAATGAAAAATAAACATGAAGAGGAGTGCGTGGCAAATTACTATGGGTCAAGCGGTGGTATGGAAGTTGCTGGTGTAAGAAGTATTTATCAACGCTCAGTAAAATGGTACAATGTTAGATACATAAATTATCTTGGAGATGGTGACTCAAAGACTTACAATGAAATTGAGGAACTGAGACCCTATGGTAACGATGTGAAAATTTCCAAACTGGAGTGTGTTGGCCATGTTCAGAAAAGGATGGGATCAAGACTTTGACGGCTCAAGGCTAGCATGAAAGGCAAGAAATTGAGCGATGGAAAAACTTTAGATGGGAAACATAGACTGACAGATGCTACAATAGATCATATTCAGAAGTGCTATGGTCTAGCAAATAAGACAGAAAACAGCAGATGCAGAATTAATGAGAAGAGCAGTCTGGGCTCTGTTTTTTCATACAGCTTCAAACAATGAGAATCCCCAACATCGGCTATGTCCAAAAGGAGACGATAGTTGGTGCAAGTACAACAGAGGCAAGGTAACTAAGAAACAATACAATCACCTGCCACCTGCCATAATGGATGGAATAAAACCAATATTCCGAGAACTCCCAGATATTAGTCTACTAAAGAAATGTCTTCATGGCCGGACTCAAAATCCAAATGAGTGTGTGAACCATGTGATATGGAACAGACTACCTAAAAATGTGTTTGTGGGTATAAATACACTTCACTTTGGAGTTTATGATGCTGTTTCATCATTCAATCAGGGCAATATAACAAAGTGCAAAGTTCTGCAGAAGTTGGGGCTCTGTGTTGACTACGAACTGCCGCAGCTATGCTTTGTTTGGACAAGGAACGGCTCAGGTCTTCAGATAATGCCATAAAAGTATATTCAAAGACGGCTAGACAGCATAGCAGAGCCATCAAGAGGAAGCTGTTGGACGATTCTGATGATACAAGCTATGGAGCAGGCTTGTACTGAAGTAAAAACTTTGAAGCTTATTTCCCGTAACATTAGTTTTTTTGTGTATAAGGTACGTTTTCTCAGGGCCTATTTATAGTAGAAAGATGAAATTTTCTGTAATTGTTCCTTAAGACCTTCTAATATATCTGAATTAAAAGATATGTGGAATTATTTTGTATTAATGGATGTAAATTTTAAAATACTTGTTAAAATGTATAACTTTTTTTAACATTTACAAAAAATAAAATATCTGAAAAACTATATATTATTTTTTCAAAATTAATAATTCGGCATAAAAGCAGAACATATCTGCGTTCTGTGAAAAAATCAAGAGTATCGTCCAAATAACAAATGAGAAAATGTTCCTAACTTTGTAAGCATAGGGCGTTCCGTGTACCCTTAAATAAAACCAACTCTGCTTTGCTAAAAATCAACTGTACTTTACTGAATTCATGTGGACCAGCTTTGCTTTGCTGAATTCATATGGATAGCTTCTCAATTGCTGTCCATTTCACATAACTTAATAGCGAATTCATTTAAATAATTATTTCAGTAATTGCAAGGACTGCACTAAAATTGAATCCACTGGGTAATGTGTTTACAGCAAAGTAATAATGTAAATCTTAATTGCATGCATTACAGACCTCTTACTTCGTACAGCAATATAAAATATACTGCTTTTTGTCTTATTATATGTAAATTGGTATTAACAGCACGTGAATGTTGCCCTTTCCTTTGTGTGTTTGGAAACATTCTGCAGTGGGTTACACAATATTTAAGGGAAATGTTAGTAAAATACGCCCGCCGTAAAGTGTCCGCCATTAAGCCAGTTAGCTTCAACCAATCAGAGCAGAACATGTGGCTTTTCACTGGTAGAGCGTTCAGACGACGGGAAAGATTTACATATGGCAGTGGCGTGGTGAATAGTCTGTTTACATCTAAAAACTTTTCATAATACAGTATCCCAGAGCCATGGTGGGAACTTGTCTGCCTCTGTTAATGATTATTCTAGTACAGGTCAGAGCACTGGTCGATAAATTCTGGGAACAGTCTGAAATTACAAATTTTGTTTCAATTATTCTAGCATCACGTACGACAGATTTTGTACTCGAGTCATTTTGGTGGAATCCGGTTTCTTCCCCTTTCTTTAACGTTATTCGCCAAATTTAACTTTTTTTCAACAGAACAACTGAAGTGTTACATCTCTGCATGAACACTGTCATTACTAGTAGGAAGATTAATTAGGTGACACATCTGAGGAGAGACCGTGAGGAACAGCCGTGGTGGCGTAATGGCTGCTTCTAAGTGCAAGAAGAAAACTTCGTCTACTTTACCTGTGACTTTCCATATTTGGACTGTAACTTATGAAGTACTCAGACGAAAGCTTAACTTTGCTTGATGTTATAACAGATAAGGCGAGAGGAGATGGAAAACAGTCTATCCTTTGTGGCACTTTTGTAATGTGATGCTCACAGACGCGGGAATTATGTATTTCAGTCCTTCATTCGCATTTCAGAAAAAAAAACTAAAATATGAAGCAAAGAGCATACTGCTGGAAATAATAATTCGGAATATTACATATCAGTTTAAAACAACTACGTGGGAAACAAAAGGTATAAGTCAAACCGTAAACATTATCAAGAAGGTGCTAGCACAAGTCGAGGCAAGGCTTAACGTCCTTCAACAAATCAATGAAAACTACAATCTATTAACGCGCCAAACGGCTGCTTCGTTTTAGTTCAACACCACATTAAGTTTGTTACTCATCATGGTTTTCAAATTATCTTAGCTTGTACAAAATGACCTGAAATGCAACGGGAAGGTAGTTTACGTATGATTGGAGTACGGGTACTGGGATGCAGTCACGCGAGTTTCTCGTGCTGCATACCGGATCCACATTTCGAGAAAGTCAGCAGTGTTCATCATTTAGTCACCTAAAATGTTGCTACACTTAATCGTTGTTACAAAAGTGCCGGCGAAGGATACGAGAGACAGCGCACTGTGCCAGATCAAGCACTCTCCCCCCCTCCTTCCCTCAAGTAGCAAATGAAAAGTGAAAATCTTAGAGCAGACGTACAGTTTGTCCGGGAAGTGAATTGCGAGCAGGCTAGTAATCACTGCCCATTCTCGTCACAGGGAGCGCCACAGATGCACCGGCTACTGCGCACGCAGCGCGCCTTTTATACCAGTGACGGTGCAGCACTCGAACTCGCACGGTTGGTGTTTATTTTTGCACTAAATGCGTGAATACTGAACGGAATAAGGAAATCATTAAGTAATATAACTAACACAAGAAACACAGCACGCACAGGATCAACGTAAACTACCGCACGCTGCACTATATTGCTCGACGGGAAACTGGTTCTTGGTATCTCTGTACGGCAGTTAACAGCGCTTTTGCGGAAAAGGTCGCTTTCATTACCACGAGCGCTGCTGGCTCTTCAGTTTAAAGACAGACTACAACAGCCACAGCCGCCCTCATACTGCAGACTTGGTGCACTGTGCCTTTGCACTAGTGTTATCTTTCGTGATGTCTCGAGATGAATATCTTTCCTGTAACGTATCAAGAGCTTTTAGCGCAAAAATAGGCATACTGCAAACAATCTGCTATCAAATATGATCGTCATCTCGACTGCAGATATCTGGCGGGTAAATGTTTCACAAGGAAAGAACACGCGATTCAAATTCCCAAGTTGTGTCTCATCTTTTCAGTAATTATACACACGAATAAGTAGTTGCAGAAGACTACGCCTCGTCATTTCGCAGAATATGAATTTTTAAAAGATTACGCATCGTCATTTCGCGGAATACGAATTTTTAAAACTGGTTGCTTAGAAAATCTTACAAATAGATATAACAGAACTGTAAAAAGTCGCTTCACAAGCAGCCTTTGCTTAGCTATAAAGGGAAGTGAGATTGCCATTAGGCATATACGGAATACGAGAACAGCTAGGCTCTGGGAGTTGACTGATTTACCGACGGCGACAACGGAAGAGTACAGTCAGACTGGTTCCTATTTTCAATTGCAGTCTGCCGGCTGTTATCTCCCTGGGGTCTGACGCCAAGGCTGTTATCCGCTGCATCACCAGGGACGCGATTTTGACTTCTCTGAAACCCCCACTGATTTACAGCTTCCTGCCTTCCGCAGGTAACAAGCAATACAACAGGCCAGCTAACGCGAAACAAAAGCACACGTGCTCTTCCTACACTCACACAATTCAGGACGAACGGTAAATCTAATACAAACTACCACATACAAATGGATAAAATTTCATCTTTCGACTCACCGACGTATTAGCCGTACGAAATTTATAACACGATTTCGTTTTTCATTTTACTTTTCCTTTCCGACGACTGATCCACCATGTAGTACATTAACACAACTTTTAGCGAATACATGATTAAGGAGAATAGTTCCTAAAGCCGGCGGTTAAAAGCGCTGCAGTCTGGAACCGCAAGATCGATACGGTCGCAGGTTCGAATCCTGCCTCGGGCATGGATGTTTGTGATGTCCTTAGGTTAGTTAGGTTTAACTAGTTCTAAGTTCTAGGGGACTAATGACCTCAGCAGTTGAGTCCCATAGTGCTCAGAGCCATTTGAACCATAGTTCCTAAATCATATTCCTCAACGCATTGTATTACAGAAACGAAACTACATAACGGGAAGGCTAACTAAGTCCTTGAGAGTTCACTGATTAAGTGCTGTAGTTGTTTGGTAGATTTGGGGGGGGGGGGGGGGACAAAACAGCGAGGTCATCGGTCCCATCAGATTAGGAAAGGATGGGGAACGAAGTCGGCCGTGCCTTTTCAAAGAAACCATCCCGGCAGCTGCCTGAATCCATTTCGAGAAATCACGGAAATAACGAAATCAGGATCGCCCGACGCGGGTTTGGACCGCGTCCTTCCGAATGCGAGTCCAGTGTGCTAACAACTACGCCACCTCGCTAGAGTTGAAGTAGATGCCCAGTTTAGAACCACGGCATTATTACGGTCTGAAAGTAAAATCCCCACTCTACCAAATGAGAGCTTCCAGGATAAGGAGTACCTCACATTTATGCGCGCGCGCGCGCGCGCGCGCGCGCGCGTGCGCGCGCGCGCGCGCGCGCGCGCGCGTGCGCGCGCGCGCGTGTGTGTGTGTGTGTGTGTGTGTGTGTGTGTGTGTGTGTGTGTGTGTGTGTGTGTTTGCGCGCGCGCGCGCACGCGCGATCAGACGCAAGAACAGCAGTGTAGCGTCACTCATCTGTAGCATTCGACGGGACTGCTTTCCTGCCGGCACCTAGGAATCGGTCAAAGACTATCTCTGTAGAGGTACATTGTTACAGTGCTCAACAAAGATGCACCGGTGGCATGGAGGATTTTGCCGAACTGGAGGGTCTTCGACAGACCCTTTGCTCTTTCATTCACACTTGTTTCAATTTAGAAACTCCGAGCCCCCCCCCCCCCCCCCCCCCAGCCATCGTCCCATTCCGTGATCACGCCACAGCAGGGCTGAAAAAGCATGCCTTTGCTGCTTTCGACCACGTTCGAATTTTGTCCAATTGTTTTGAATGGACACTAGTGGTTCCAACCTATATACCCGGGCAAAAATTGCGATCACGCTGCACACTATAACACTCAGATCACATTTAACGCGGTTGCACCTCCACAATGCCCTTTGTCCTTAGGAGAGATGTGAATCGTCCGGGGGTGTTAGCAGTGTCAATGACTGTCGAGAAAGTCGTTCTGGTGCACATCACACTGCAGGCAGTCGTTTTCGACCACTTTCACTGCCGCCTTTTATGCCATCTCTTCAGGCTGTTTGGTTTCGATTCTGAGCGGCGGTGTGCCTGGGATGTTTACCTCGGCCATCCTGACCTGGCGTAACGACAAGCGCCGGAACGAAGACGAAGAACGCAAGACCGGAGAAGGCTGTGAAACGACTTTGGCCAATGGTGCGCAGATTAGGACCGCTCCGCGCCAGGAGCGACCTCTGCAAGAAGTAAATATAAGCGCCGCTCCTGCCAGCCTCGGCGGACTTTAGTGGACAGTACAGGCACAGCTGTAGACCGGCACTCGCAGATCAGGTATTAGTGATGTGTGTCAAACTTGCAAGAACATTGCATATAACCAAGGACTCTGAATTATATTGCATGTCGCCCACCGTTTGCGACAACATCATGTACATTCAATTTAAGCGCTGTCAAATCTGCTTTGTAAAAAGTAAACTATTAGTGTTATTTGTTTGAATTGTTGTATAGCTTTCCGAGAACGCAGCATCCTTTAGGCACCCTACACTTGACGAGTGGGCAAACCCAACTCACCCATAAGCAAACCGCGTGATTTCAATGATGGGAATCGCAGTCTGACCTCCATCGTAGGGGCGTCAAAAGAAGGGCTGAGATTTGCATAAAAGGGGTGCGATGTAGTTCTCATTGTGTGACACGATCACAATGCGTTGGGCAAAACTGTGGTGGAATTTGGTGCCAATGTCACATTATTAATCCACTTTACACATCACGTGATCTTCTGAGGTATGGCCTTTTATTCGAATGTGTCCACAATTTGCTGTTTGAAATGTCGTCGAGCCCGAGGGTGACATCGCAGTGCGCCAAGAATTTGCACCATTAGACAGGTAGTTTGCACGTACATTTGAGTCAAATTTCAAACTTACGCGTCACCATGTGGGAAAACGACAGGGTTTCGAAAAAACGATCCTTTAGTTCTTTTGGGCAATGTGCAAACACGATGGGTTACCGTGTGTTATGTTTTCAATATCAACATGCTGAAGGAAGCAAGGACATTAGGATCTAGCTTCCCACCGACGACGGAATCGTTGTCCGAGTACAAGCTCCGATTGGGGAAGCACATCGGAGACGACGTTTTCAAAGTAATCAATCGCCTTACTCGATTACAGAAAACAAAGGAACACTTAAGTCTGAATGGTCGAATGGGAAACTGAACCTCGCTCCTTCAGCATGCGAGTCCAGCAATAAAACCACGCCGCTGCCTTGTTCGAGAAAAACTGTTCAAATGTGTGTGAAATTTATCCTATGGACAAACACACACACCCATGCCCGAGGGAGGACTCGAACCTCCGCCGGGACCAGCCGCACAGACCATGACTGCAGCGCCCAAGACCGCTCGGCTAATCACGCGCGGCTTTGTTCGATTTTATATATTCTTCAAATTTTTTCGAATTCTGTAATACGGTT
This sequence comes from Schistocerca americana, assembly GCF_021461395.2. Taxonomy (NCBI): domain Eukaryota; kingdom Metazoa; phylum Arthropoda; class Insecta; order Orthoptera; family Acrididae; genus Schistocerca; species Schistocerca americana. The sequence goes on from NC_060122.1 coordinate 688,963,631, forward strand.
AGAGTTATGTACGATACTTGAACAGAGAGGTCACAATGTATTTCCAGCATTGCCCTATAACGAAGGGTTCAAATGGCTCAGAGTACTATGGTACTAAACTTCTGAGGTCATTAGTCCCCTAGAACTTAGAACTAGTTAAACCTAACTAACCTAAGGACATCACACACATCCATGCCCGAGGCAGCATTCGAACCTGCGACCGTAGCGGTCTCGCGTTTCCAGACTGCAGCGCCTAGAACCGCACGGCCACTGCGGCCGGCTATAACGAAGGGTTCGACTCAGTTTGTAGATTATCGTTGCAGTTTCTACACTGTCGATTAGGCCGTAAAGAAGACAAACGTTGCATATATAGATGAACTGCTGAGCGTTCGGTCTTGCATTCGAAATGGAGAGTAGCCCTTTCTTAAGCGTTTCATGAAATCAAATAAACGGAAACATGAAAATAAGCTACAATTTACATCCTATACGTGCAAACACACACAAACGTTTTGCACAATTTTTGAACGTTTACATACACCGGAATTCCGATAGTTCTCTAGCGATACACGACGAATGAACGACAATTTGGTCCAGTTTAGGTACTACATCCGTCCTGTAAATTGGCGAAAAGCTACGCGGAGTGGAAGGAGAAGAAAAAAGAGGAAGAGTGTACTTCTAGTGGCTAGTATATAGACCAGGTAAACAAACGAGATGCTGTCTAGCTGGTCGTTCACTCAGTGGTTGGTTATGTGACACAGGACACAGGACTGATAGATAAAAAAAATAGTTTCCATCGCTAGTGGCCCCCGCCGTGGCAGCACGAGCGCAGCCGGAAGGGCAAGAGAGGCGAGGCGAGACGAAGATGCGGTTTGCGGGCCTGGCTGGCAGCGGAACGAGACAAAGCGGCGCGGCACCGCGGCAATGCAGCCAACTGCAGCCGACTCCGCGGGAAGGGAGGATGAATTCAGGAGCGGCCGTGAGTGGGACGGGACGGCGCACGGCGTACGCTCCGCCGGCCGCTGGTTCAAAATGGTTCAAAAGGCTCTGAGCACTATGGGACTTAACATCTGTGGTCATCAGTCCCCTAGAACTTAGAACTACTTAAACCTAACTAACCTAAGGACATTACACACATCCATGCCCGAGGCAGGATTCGAACCTGCGACCGTAGCAGTCGCGCGGTTCCGGACTGAGCGCCTAGAACCGCAAGACCACCGCGGCCGGCCCGGCCGCTGGCATGCTCGTCAAGCGTCCTGCAGCTGTAGGTCACCTGCTCGTAGTCAAAGCGGCTAAACTAACAGTCGCCGTCTTCTCACCAGACTCAATTCACGGATAAAAAGCTTCAGTCAATTGTTTAGTAAACAGTCACCCTGCGCTGCCAGTCTTGTGAGTAGCCAACTTCTACGAATAAATTACAGATATAGCTCTGGTTGTCGACGCAGGTACTAAGAACATTCATTTAGTGCTGAGAAGCAATTTTTTTTTTTTTAAAAAAAAAATCTGTGCTTCGAATTTGGCTACACAGCCGAGATCTCTTAACATAAGCCAGAGAGGTTGCGCTCAATCCGAAACCAACCGGTCCGAATCCTGACGGTATAAGCAGTTTCTATTACCCGTGTTTGGCCTGGAAGTGGAGGAGAGCTGCGCCATACATGTCTTGACCGATTTCAGTGGCGAAATCTGAAATCTTTTTGCTGTGTCTGGCAGGGACGGTTTAAGGCTTAGCGGGACCCGCATCCCTGAAGAACTGGGCGGGCCGCTATTCAGTATTACGTAATGATGTCAGTATTATTTTAATTCCTTAACAAAAATGAAGATAATGTCTAACAAAATTTTATTTCATTCACCAATGTACGCATGAATAGTAAGCCTTTACACCATAAAATTAAAATAACAATTGTGAACCTCTGCCTTCTTAGGCTGCCTGTATAGATACTGAAAGTCAGGATGTTCTTTCCCTTCTTTTCACTGACTGGCGAGAATGAGGGAACTCATGTTCCGCGTCTCCACCATCGCTTTGAACACCGGCAAGCAGAAATGACTGGTTCTTGCCGTTGTATCGATGATGGGTATAGATTAAAGTTCACGATAAAATGTTTTGATATAAAGTTTAAAATTCAAACAGTTTAGACGTCTGAATAGAGCAACATTTTGCGAAGCACTCCATCACACTACGCCACACCGTTTGAGAAAGCCTGTCCTACGCTATGCTCAGCGGTGGACGGTTGGAGCATAACACTACGACGTTAGGCAAGAAAATGGCGTTTCCAGATTTAGCGAACGCCGTGATTCGAAGCTCAGCCTATCAATGCTCATTTACATTTTCTGTAGGACTATGATGGGACGTTTCCTTCGAAATGCTGAAACCAAATTTTTTCCCCAAAGCAAACGTAGTGTTCTGTCTTCAGTAACTTCACTTTCGATGGACAAGAGGAGTACCTATCACTGAACACATTAGGCATGCAGTTTTCATTTTACATTTATCTAAGATATACTGATTTCTGTAAAATACCTACCACACTTAAAAGTTATTCCATCACGTGGGACGATAAAAGATTATTGTCTCATGAAAAAAAAAAAAACAAAAAAAAAAAACAATGCGCCAGCACCAACAGTACGAACGACACTGTAGGCACCGACAGACGCCTTCTAGTCAATGAGACAGTAAGACAGTACCAGGTAGAGGAAGTATTCCACTCTCATAAACCTCCGTCGACTAAGAGATTAATATTGTAGAAAGAAGATTTGGGACACACATAACGCACTCTATACACCGAAAAGAGATAACAAAAAATACGCTACACAGCAACACACTAAGAACACAAGGTGTGTTTCGTTAGCGCATCTTTTACGTTTAGCAACTTACCTGGATCGATAATTACTATTTTTAGATATTTTAAATCTGTCTGTGCAACTTTAAGAAAGAGTGTATTTTTAGCACCAAATGTGTATCGTTTTGTTAGCATACATCATCATTGTTCTGTAATGAAACGTATTTACAATTTCGATTTATTTCCAGATCTAAACACAGTTCCATATAAAACATGGTGACCTTTCTTAGGGCATTTAATGTCTGATTTTCACTCACAACCGGAAGAGTCGCTTGCTTACACATTTTTGAGATATTCCCTCGTCGGCATTGTTGTTATCTGGCTACCACCTAACTGCTGTTTAGCACTATACATGTCTTTATGTGAATCACGACACAATGAAGCACAACTACCGTTTGTTTGCAGACTTTTGGCTGAACGGTCTGTTTCTTTGTGGATGTTTCTGCCAACTTAACAGTTTTGATTTTTTCCTTGATGTAAAAATGTCCCCTTCGACGTAGGATTGCTGTGTGTGTATTGTGTCGTTTAATTATGTTACCATGCGTTTATTTATTACGTAAGCCATTTAAAAAGACAGTGATGGAGTTGAAGATTTAAATGGTGAGTCACTGGGGGGGATTTGAGGACAAGATGAGTAAACGTTGTAAAAAGTGAATGCAAAGTAGAGGAAGGGAGAGTGAGTTGTTTATGAGATGGAGAAAATGAGGGAAGGAGTGATAGGTGTGTGTGTGTGTGTGTGTGTGTGTGTGTGTGTGTGTGTGTGAGAGAGAGAGAGAGAGAGAGAGAGAGAGAGAGAGAGAGAACGAAAACAAAAGATAGGAGCACCATAAAAATAAGTAAAAAACAACTGCGTGCACAAATAACTAACAGAATGAAAAGGTACTTAACAACCAGATAAAAGTTGTAAACCGAACACTATACAAAATTATTAAACAAATCACACAAAAAACTCCCTGCCCCCCCTGTTCTTCTCTCTCTCTCTCTCTCACTCACTCTCTGTATTTCACCTCTCCTTAAGTGAAGTTTATGTCACATTTCCGGCCCTGTGTTATTACAATGCGTGTTGGTGCTTACACTGCTATAACTTCGAGAACAGGCAGAAGGGGAGATTACTCAATTACTTATGGCCACCTCTTACTTATGTAAGAGGTGGCCAAGGAGTGTGCGTAAAGTAAGAGAATATGTCGTGTTGTGGTGAAGCACTTAAAGTGAGCACGAGCTTCTATGTTTGATTTGCCGCAAAGATGAATACTTTTTAATATTAATAATTCGTGTTTAAATGTTTCGAAACTATCAATACATAAGATCACGTCCACACTGGGTAAAAATAGGTAAAAATAAGTTTGCGTACTGGGCCACGTCATTGTAAATTACTGAAACAACTAAATTGACGATGTTTCGACCAAATTGCTGTGGTCCTGTTCGTGGTGGGTCACTGCTGATATACAAAAATTCGACAATATAATGAAAAGTTGCTACTCACCATACAGCGTAGATGCTGAGTCGTAGAAAGGCACATTAAAAAGACTTGAAAAGTTAGCTTTGCTTTCAGGCACGCAACACGTGTGTTCTGTGTTTGTTTATTTCGTTTAATTAAATTGACTTAATGTTTAAATTTGCTTTTGGAAGTGTTTATATGCAGAGTCATACTGCCATCAAGATTGTCTGGAAGCAGATATTGTGTACTGTATTGTGAATATGATAGTACTTGACAGGCTACACTCGCTACGGTCGCAGGTTCGAATCCTGCCTCGGGCGTCGATGTTTGTGATGTCCTTAGGTTAGTTAGGTTTAACTAGTTCTAAGTTCTAGGGGACTAATGACCTCAGCAGTTGAGTCCCAGTCGGCCGGAGTGGCCGAGCGGTTAAAGGCGCTACAGTCTGGAACCGCACGACCGCTGCGGTCGCAGGTTCGAATCCTGCCTCGGGCATGGATGTGTGTGATGTCCTTAGGTTAGTTAGGTTTAAGTAGTTCTAAGTTCTAGGGGACTTATGACCACAGTAGTTGAGTCCCATAGTGCTCAGAGCCATTTTTAGTTGAGTCCCATAGTGCTCAGAACCATTTGAACAGGCTACACTAGACGCTGTGATCGTTTCTGGAGTTAACGCTTTCACACTGTCTGTTAAGATATGATCGTTTGTGAAAGAAAAATTTCCTCACTTTGATTTGAATTAACAAATGAAGTCGCATCCCATATTTTTAAACTTTACTGTAGTAACACAGCAGTCCAAAATAACTCCAAAATTCACAGTCTATTGATCTCATATTAGGTGGACGGCCCAACAAAGAAGCACTCCATTGTGGACATCGCGACACCTGTAGGACAAATGAAGCAGGCAGTCCTCCTCCTGATTATCTATGGAAGCATCAGACTGAAATTGCTAGAGGTCTCCCTCACAAGTTGTTCAGCACGTCCTCTACATGTAAGCTTATATAGACTGCAACTTGCACGGTTAGCACGTCCAGCGCGGTGAATTCACAGCAGGAACAGCAGTTCTTGCTTAATTTCATGTTAGAAGGGGTGACAGCTATACTTGGCACCCTCGTGGGGAGACTGTCTTTAGCCAGTGATTATTTGATATGGTGGACATCATTTTGAAGAGTCAGTATTGCATCTGTAAGTTGAAAATTAAACATTAGGAAAAAACTTTCATTTTGGACTCTTGTGGAATACTTTCTGATGAACAGTGAATGTGAAAATTACTATGAATGATAAATATAAATACTACTTTGGAAAGCAGAGCACAGATTTTAGTGCGATATCATATGCACGTTACACGAGTTGACATTTCAGTCTTATAGACAAACATCAGGACTTATTGCCAAATGTGCATGCATGTCAAATTATCATGTTGGTGATGTGGTAAAGGGATATATAGTGGAACTGGAAAAGAATGTCATATACATTGGGCAGCAAACAAACAGGACTGAATGCAGTGACTGGATATGATGTACTGACAGTCGGCAATGGTCTGGCCAGCACATCTACTTGGCGTCTGTGGCTTCGAGTCAGCTGGTAGTACAGCGGCGTAAACATTAGATGGCATAACCGCCTCTGAGTGCACCGGTCATCGGAGGCATGATCCCAACAGTTGGCTGAGATCTGGCCAGTTGAACTCCTTGACGTAAAAATTTCGATGTGGTGGCAGCATGGGGGCGGTGCACGGCTTTGCAACGGTTACTGTGACACAACATTGTATAAAGAAATGGATTTTTGTTGTAGTTTTATGAGAATTCACCTTGCAATTTTCGATTAGTGATTTATGTACATTGTGGGTTATTGTTACAGTAAATAAGGCAAGAGGAGATCTAATAATGGAATACGTGTGAAGAGAAAACCAAGCAAGAAAATGATGGTAATAATGAGGACAATATTAATGTTTCAGTTAATAATAACTGTATGATATGTTTGGAGTTAGTGAATCTCAGAAGTCGAAGGATGATGTTAAAGTTAGGGTGACTAGGACACACAATGTAAATATTGAATTGAGTAAAACGCTATTAGTAGGTAATAAGAAGAAGAAATGTAATGTTAGTAAATTAATGGAGTCTGAACATAGAGAAATATTACGTGAGCTGACGCTAATGTCATGTAGTTTAAAACGAACTGTTTAACAAACTAGCAAACAACTTATACGGAAGATTATTCAAAATAATTTAAAAGGGAGTTGAAACAAACCAATAAACAGATTACCGATAAGATCAACAAACTAATACACAACTTTAAGACGACCTATGAAAAGATTTGAGTAGGAAGACCGAACAAAAAGTAATGCAACTAATAAGCGATTTGATAAGTAAATCAAATCGTTTGAAATTCACATAAGGAAAATAGGTATGAATTAGTCGAAATGAGCCCTTAATTTACAGCTATGAAAAGTATAATAAATGAAAAAAATACTGAAAATCACCATATCAGTAAAGTGATAGAAAATAATGAAAATGAGACGCTAGGCAAGATTATTTGTTATAAAAATAAATTACAGGACTAAGATGATAAACTGGAGTAGACTGACGTTCGGAGTTACGAATTAAATTCAGATTAAGAGGTGTAGATGGACGTATAGGAATAAAGACGAATGAAAGCGAAATAGTGGTGAATGTAGAAAAAGTGGTTATAAGAAGTAAACACAGTAATGTTAACACTGTAGTATGGGAGGAAAAATTTAATTGCTATATAGATGGGAGTGCTAACGGAATAAAGGAAAGTATAGATAAAGTAGACAAGGAACACTTAAATGAACCAATCTGTGAGAAAAATAATAATTCTGTGACAACACAAACCAGAATGCTGAACTTAAAATTTGAGGATTACAGTATAACTCGTTCGCGTCAAATATCAATATTGATGAAGTAATTAATGGTAAAATGTAAGATAACAGGACACGATGAAAAAAAAAGTGTTGAGGAAACTTATCAGAAACATTTTTGTTAATGACCTGTTCTTCAGAAGAACTGTGTTTACCAATATGAGGCAAAAAGGGCATAGCCCTTTGTAAGGGTAGCATTATGTCACGGTTGTAGTAGCACGAGAAACCATAACTAATAACATTAAGTACTTGTTCGCACTATTGGATACGTAAATATATGAACTGCATTTGTGATAAAATTAATTCATGTATTAAAATGCAATGCGAATGTTGTGTGGCACTGGTTCTTTTTTTTTTAATATTTACGCTTAATAACAGGAAAAACAGAAGGTGGTGTGCCACGACGCAGAGCGAGAACTGTCCAAACAGCTGAGCGCACAGTCAGGGATTGTGGTATGTGTTAATGGCTAGTGGCTCTTGGAGCGATCAGTTATTGCACTCAAGAACGCATTAGTGGCCGCTACAACAAGAACAGGCAGCACGTCACCTTCTAGTATGTGGTTTCATGTTTGGGTTATCTCTACGGAAGACGACTATTCGCTCACAGATTAAGAAAGTTAGTAATATTATAAAATACTGGAACATATGTGCTTCGATGATTGAAATATTACTGTAAATAATATCCAGTTAAAAAAAATCTCACTTATTACTGTATCTGGGAGGAACAAATAGGGGATGCCACATCTGAATGTGATGAAGGGCCTGTGGATAACTAGTTGATTCTGCATATGCAACAAAAGCACAGATACATCGAAATTGTACTGTGGATCACAGAAGTGGCAATTTTGTGAGAGAAATCACACAGAATAAACACCATGTTTATCTATATGAAGCCATACGTATAATGTAACTATGAAGTAATATTATCATTGTTAAATCATTTTCGATTACAATCATCGAACAAAAATACAGAAGAGACATTCAATCAATACCAATAATACATGTTATTTGTAAATGCTTTCCTAACGGTAGGAATTAGCATCTTTGTATTTTTAATAAAAAATGTACATTTGAAATTTTCTGAATCAAAATACTAAATATACTTCCACCGTTACGGTATGAGAGCCCACGTAGAGTTGCAGATTACCTCAGTTTTAAATTTTCAATCTTCTATAAAACAGAAAACGTTAAAAAAAAAAAAAAACAGTTTCGTTAGGGGATATGTGTCGTTTATGCCAAATTTCGGTCATCTAAATGCTTGTTCTGCTGTAACAACGCGAGTAAGAAGGACAGGGAGATTAGCCACTTCTCAAATAACACGTGGCCAGGGAGAATGGGAAAGGTATCACAATATGCCCTAGTTTGCTAAAGTTTCATCAGAAAGTATGGAATCCTGTTCTTCGATTTGGTATTCGGCATTGATATTCATTTTTAAATTTTTATACGCTATTCTAAATACTGAAGACCTCATCCACAATAACACATACCTAATTACAATTTCAATCATATCGAATTCACCTGCGAAGATTAATAAATTAAAGAATTAGGTTAACGTTATAAATGATTCAATGACGTAACCTAATATCACGAAATCGCTAGAGCGAGCAGGCGCGAACTACAAATCCTTGTCTTGTTTAATCAAAAGTAAACTGAAGTTTAACTTGGCCTCTGGAAACGTTAGTACTCCGTCTATAATTGTCTTCAGGCAGGCAACGTTCTGTGAGCGGTTATTTCGCTTAATTAAAGTGAGGTAATGTTTAATTTTGCCGTCGGAAGTGTAGTCCCATGCTTCTGTCAAGATTGTCTGGAAACAGATGTTCTGTAGTGTATTGTATCACGGTACTTGATAAGCTACATCAGATGCGGTGATACTTCTTGAGTCAACGATTTCAGACTGGCTTTCAGACAGCGCCGATTATGAAAGCGGGTTTTCCTCATTTTAGTTTGAATTTAAAAAGGCAGTGGCCTCCCTTATTCTGAAAGTTCATTGTAACGTCACAATAGTAATCCCAAAAGCCACTCCAAAATTTATTATCTCCTGATCGCATATTACGCGGTGCACCCAGTAGAGAAGACATCCTTCCTGGACATCGAGACAGCTTTAGAAGAAATGAGGTAAGCTGTCCTCCTACTGAAGATCTAGGGAAGCATAAGATGAAAACTGCTAGATCTCTCCCTCACGAATTGTTCAACGTATCCCTCTACATGCAACCTTTCACCAACTACAACTTGTGTGGTTAACATGTCCGACGGAACAGTAGTTCTCGCTTCAGTCCAAGTTGAGAAGGGGTGATAACACTTCCTTCCTTCTGCAGTGCATCTAACTAACGATCAACAATATTCTGCTAATATGCTGCAGTTCCACCACAACACAGACCGCTCCTCCATTACCAGAGTGTCTTACTGAAAACGTTCCAAGTGTTCACCACTTGAATCCCCAAAATTCTGAGGGAACAAGTCATGGTGGCGAACCAAGGAAATGTAACTTCAGTTACATATAACACTTTGTACGTTAGAAGCACGTTACATTATTCGCAGTCTCTTTATAGTAATCAGATATACGATTACTAATAGAGTGGGTACACACTGACTTGAAGGCATTCCATTTATCTTTTTCAATTTCACTTAACGAGTTTATGAAATCTGTATCTCGCATAATCTATCGTATTTGCGGTCAATATATACTGCCTCGTCAATATTTGCATCACTGATATTGAGGATCTTTCCTTAGAGGTGGGCAAAAGCGTTCCCTTCTCTGACCAGCACTCTTAAAAATATCTTCAGTAATCCCATTTTAATACGCAGGGAGTGGATATATCCTCACGGGTTAGTAACTCATACGACACACTGATTTTACCTGAAATGTAGGCGTTTTGCTTAGGCCACTCTTTATGTCCGCAACGTTCTTCCTTTTCTTGTGACTGTAATACCCACACAGAAAGCAGCAATACTTCGTATAACCTGATTGCATAAGGGCCAATAGCACAGCCCTTTTACTTTCAGATGTGCACACAGTCTGCGTATTACACACACATATATATAAAACCATTATGAGGGAGGACTATCTTTAAACCTGATTTCGAGGAATCAATAAAGAGTCTCCGCTCCTCAGCATCGTGAAGATGATGCACAGATCCAAACAAACCAATAATGTCACTACACTACATAACCTCGTTGCAAGAAGAGAGAAAGGCTTCAAATTCGCTATGGCTCCTCCTACATGAAGTTACTTTAACATCCTGAGCGAGGAAATTCCATCTTTGCAGTCGCGAAGCCAGTAACTCAGATTGTGCCTGTGACTGATTCAAGTCCCTAAAGAGGTCGTTAAGTTCTCCCTGCTTAATGCAATAAGGCGATGTTGATTGTGGGGGCAAATACGCGGGATCCGGACCAACACGTGCTGTGCTGATTGCTGCTGCTGTTCCGTTCCCACTGCTGTCGGATAGCATCTCTACACGTTGTTGAACAGTGGTCCAGTCACATGGTGGGTTAGGAGGTGCCACCAAAGGCAGACTCGTAAGTTCTGTTACTATTTGCCTATCTACTTTTAGTTAGCTCGGATATCAAAATTCACACAGAAAAGATATTTTTCTATTGCAAGTGAAATGAAACTTACTTCAGCGAAATTAAAGAATATTCCGTAACAGAGAAAAAATTGATATCCAGAAAAACTTGAGGATGGAGAAAAGTTAAAATTAAATCTGCATTCAGCAAACGAAAACTAGTCATAACCACCTATTTTCATGCAGAGAGCAAAAAAAGTGTTTTGTGTACAGTAATAAAATATGTGGAGGTACTGAATCTAAATGAGAAACAAAGAAATTAATGGCAAAACCTGACTAAAACAGGGATTGGCTGATACAGCACATTCTTTGACAACGAGGAAGTGTCAGTACATGGTACTGGAGGGTAGTCTAAATGGTAAGACTTCTACAGGGAAATTTTGGAACGAATACAATAAGCAGGTTCAAATGGATGTAGGTTGCAGTAGTTTTCCGGAGATGAAGAGACTTGCACAATATGGACTAACGTGGTGAGCTGCTTACAACCAATTTTCGGAATTCATAACGAACAGCAAAAGGTAGTGAAATCAACGTTTTTTTGTAACGAACTGTTTTTACGTCTACGAATCAAGCCAAATCGTAAATACGTTTCATTACAGAATCTATGTTTTATATCAACAAAAAGAAACGCAGTTGGCGACAATAATGCGCACTTTCTTGTAGGCTAGTTCTACAGACGGATTTTGAATACCCTCACGAATCAGAACGCGATCACAGAGAATATGGCCGGCCACACAAATGAAAGTTTTTTATAATATTTGCATTTTTATAAAGCACAGTCGTTACCTACTGACTTCCACTGACTTTTATTACTAAACACTGGCAGAATATGTGCAGTTTGTTTCTGACAATAATCAGGCTTCTCTCTCTCTCTCTCTCTCTCTCTCTCTCTCTCTCTCTCTCTCTCTGTGTGTGTGTGTGTGTGTGTGTGTGTGTGTGTGTGTGTGTGTGTGTGTGTGTGTGTTGTGTGTGTGTGTGTGTGTGTGTGTGTGTGTGTGTGTGTGCGCGCGCGCGCGCGCGTTCCGAATCTTCAACAGCGAATCACCAAATGGTCATCGATTGTAGTTCTCCCGCAAAGAGACGTCCACGCCGTTCTAGCAGCCTTCTTCCTTCGGTCTCTCACGCAGTCGTACTTTCGAACATACTTTTACTCAACACATTGATATGACAAAAGTCATGGGTTGGCGATATGCACATACACTGATCAGCCAGAACATTATGACCACCTACCTAATACCCGGTATGTCCACTTTTGGCACGGATAACAGCGCTGACACGGCATGGCATGGAAGCGATGAGGCCTTCGTCTAAGTCGCTGGAGGGACATGGAACAACATCTGCACACACAAGTCACCTAATTCCAGGAAATTCCGGGTAGGGAGTAGGAGGTAGGAGGGGAGACGATGAGCTCTGACGCCACGTTCAATCACGCCTCAGAAGTGCCCGATCGGATTCACATCTGGCGAGCTGGAGTGGGGGGGGGGGGGGGGGAGGGAGGGGTTCAGCACATCAATTGAAACTCGCCACTGTGTTCCTCGAACCATTCCATCACACTCCCGGCCTTGTGGCATGGGTACATTATCTTGCTGAAAAATGCCACTGCCTACGGGAAACATGATCGTCACGAATGGATGAACGTAGTCCGCAGCCAATGTACGATACTCCTTGACTGTCGTGTGCCTTGCACTACCTCCGCTGGACCCTTGGATGCCCACGCGAATGTTCCCCAGAACATAAAGGAGCCTGCGCCAGCTTGTCTTCGTCCCGCAGTACAGGTGTCCAGGAGCTGTTCCCCTGGAAGACGACGGATTCACGCTCTCCCATCGCCAAGATGAAGAAGGTGAGATTTATCGGAGTATGCAGCGCTCTGCCACTGTACCGTGGTCCAGTGCAGATAGTCACGTGCCCATTTCAGTCGTAGTTGTCGATGTCGTGGTGTTAACATTGACACATGCATGGTTTGTCAATTTCGGAGGCCCATCGATAGGAGTGTTCGGTGCACTGAGTGTTCAGACACACTTGTACTCTGCCGAGCATTAAAGCCTGACTTAAGTTCCGCCGCAGCTGGCCGCTCGTCCTGCTTCACCAGCCTGCCCCTCCTACGACGTCCGACATCTGTAATGACGGATGGCCGTGCAATCCCACTACGTCTGGACGTGGTTTCACCTGTTGAAGATGCTCACTAAAGCACTCCTCGAACACCCGGTACGTCGTGCAGTTTCGAAATGCTCGTGCTGACCCTCCGGACCATCACTCTCTTCCCTCGGTCGAACTCAGATAGATCGCGGCCGTCCCCATTCTACACACGGCGAACAGCCGAGACACGTCTGCAGAGCCAAACGGTGAGCGAATTTCGTAGCACCATTCCACCTTGACCTTCTCACGAAACTTTATGCGCTAATATACATTTGACGGAAGGAAAGTGTTTTTTCGTTTAACGTCCCGTAGACGCCGAGGTCATTGGACATGGACCACTAGCGCGGGTACGATAAGGGTCGAAAAGGAAACAGATCATGTCATTTTAAAAAGAAACAACCCATCATTCGTATTAATTGGGATACGGATCCCACAGAAGAGCTGTACATGGGCGGCAGCAAGGAGTTCTAATCCCAGTCCTCCCTAATGAGTGTCCTACGTCTTAGCCATTGCGCTACGTTGTTTCGTACGTCTCGTCTGAATCGTGACCGGACCGCTGCCAGTGATCCTTCTCCTCCGATACTAAAAGGCTGCGAGACGTGCCAAAACACAAGCACGCGGCCCACGCTGCCTGCAGTCTGGAAGGGCAGTGCAGGCGCGGCGAGGCGAGAGGAGAGGAGAGCAGGGCAGGGCACGGCCGGTTGAGACCCGGCAGATAAGGGCGGGGTGAGGGGAGGTTATCGCGGCGCGCCGGCAGCCCGGGCGACACCCCCGCCACCTGTTGACACAACCACCCCACCCCATCCCACAGCTGGGGCTGGTGCCGCCAGACGGCTTTTTCGGTCGACACCGGCGGCGCTCCCGAATTCCGGCGGCGCGACCGCGTCTGTCAGATTCCTTCCCCACTTAGGCCCCGTTACTCCATCGTGGTGCCAAGTGGAACGTCCATGAACTACTACAGCCTCATTAAAACCATCGTCAGACAACGAAGCAAGTCAATCGCTTACACACCTGTGTTTCTACCCGATCCTCGATCACAGAGTGCATGATTCTTACGCTGATTCATACAGGGACAGTAACGTACGACGAAACATACACCTGGTGTTCAGTAAATGGTAGAACCACGTAATTTTGTCACGCGTGCAATCAATTTCAGTTTTGTATCATCCTAAATATTGACGCAAGCATATTTTTTAACGGAAAGACAGACATCCGTAAAGGCAAATGAAAGCTCTTGAAAAGACGAGTGTAGTGATGTAACGCTTGTTAATAATGGCGCAGAAACTTTCCCCAAAAATACATAAAAAATATTTGCCAATTGTGAGTAAGAATCGCGCACAGAGGGTTCCGAACAAGCCCGTTTTCCATGTAGATACTGGTATGATATCGGTCCTAGGAATTCGAAGACGGTATCAAAATCTCTAAACTATTTCGTCAAACTGGCCCGGAAAAAGAAGCAAGCAGGGGTAGCCAAGATTTCGGTTAGCGGGTCATGCCCGGGCCCGAGTGCCTAAGTGCTCACAAGGGAACCTCCCCATCCCACCCCCCTCAGATTTAGTTATAAGTTGGCACAGTGGATAGGCCTTGAAAAACTGAACACAGATCAATCGAGAAAACAGGAAGAAGTTGTGTGGAACTATGAAAAAATAAGCAAAATATACAAACTGGGTCGTCCATGCGTAAGATAGGCAATATTAAGGGCAACGTGAGGCGAGGAGCGCCGTGGTCCCGTGGTTAGCGTGAACAGCTGAGGGACGAGAGGTCTTTAGTTCAAATCTGCCCTCGACTGAAAATTTTGCTTTCTTTATTTTCGCAAAGTTATGATCTGTCCGTTCGTTCATTGACGTCTCTGTTCACTGTAATAAGTTTAGTGTCTGTGTTTTGCGACCGCACCGCAAAACCGTGCGATTAGTTGACGAAAGGACGTGCCTCTCCAATGGGAACCGAAAACATTTGATCGCAAGGTCATAGGTCAACCGATTCCTCCACAGGAAAACACGTCTGATATATTCTACACGACACTGGTGACAGCATGTGCGTCACATGACAGGAATATGTTGTCGACCCACCTAACTAGTACACTTGGCGAATGGGTAAAAAATTCTTCTACCTTGCCCGATTTAGGTTTTCTTGTGGATGTAATAATCACTCCAAAAAAAGTGATGAAAACATAAGAGTTTGTCACATAAACTGAAAATAAAAAGTTAAAATTTTTGGTCGAGGGAAGATTTGAACTAAAGACCTCTCGTTCCGCAGCTGTTCACACTAACCACGGGACCACGGCGCTCCTCGTCTCACACTGCCTTAATATTGCCTATATTACACATGGACGACCCAGTTTGTATATTTTGATTATTTTTTCATAGTTCCACACAACTTCTTCCTGTTTTATCGATCGATCTGTGTTCAGTTTTTCAAGGCCTATCCATTGTGCCAACTTAGAACTAAATCTGAGGGGGGTGCGATGGGGAGGTTCCCTTGTCAGACTCGCTTCACGTTTCCCCTATCGCCACGCTGTGCTGTCTGAGTGCGGGGAGGGGGTAGAGGGGAAAACAGCGGACGCGCAGCATTTAAATGGCAGTACAGTCGCACTGCATATGACTTGGTTTTATATTTCACGTTTCTCAACACAGATCACAAACAATACAAGTTTTCGGCATTAATTAATTATTTCTGGCGCGCTGAAGACGTAATTTTTATCTGGTACAAACTGGCGGCATACAGACTGACGCAGACAATTTCATAGATTTCGCACTCAAGTCACCACGTAATCATGACTTATTTAGTTTCATAGTCGAAAAAAGGTCTTTCACACAAATATATCGATCGAAATATAGTAGCAACCTCATTAAGGAGACTTGGAAAAATATACCCGAGGGTAGCAAATGTAGACGTATTGGACAGTTTTAACGTAAACAGATTTGTAATTAAAACTGAAATTACCTTGCACGTCGCTCAGTTACCTCTGCAAATGTACAGGGGGGGGGGGGGGGGGGCGCTTTAATTGAAACGGCAAACGGTCTCAAAAACAGTTCGGAAACAGATGTAAGACTGACACTGTCTTAAAAGCCTTTATAAAGCTACCGTTGTAATTCTTGCAAGGCCACAATTAATTCTTCAAACCTCGCGCCTTCTTTAATGCCAGCGAGCTCTGGGAACTGGGTTGTCTTTGTCACAATGTGTCCCTTCTACGATGCGACTTTCTTTCTAAATGCATCCCCATCAAATCAGAAAGAAGTTACCTTGCAATGTCTTACTGTGGGCAGTGTGCAAAAGTCCAATTAAAATGTGAAGTCTGTAATCCATTCCGGATGTTCTAATTTTCGTTCCTGCACTCCTTATTTCTTCATAAATTCCACAATAGCGACTTTTAAATCGAAAAATCGTTGCAGGCACGCTCCTTGACTTAACCAACACATTTTGCAATACTATATGAAGTCTCCATACTCTTCATTCATTTCTCCTGAAAACGGCTGCAACTGAAAATGGAATAATGGGTCCGACTTCAGAAATTTTACTATTCGTACCATCAATTTCTTCAAGTGCTCCATGCCTGCAAATTCAGCACAAAGTGCTTTCTGATGTACAGAACAATGAATCCCGTCTGTCAATCGTTGTAATGTTTTGCTCTTTCACTATCATCTAAACGTTCAAATTCTTTCTAAATGATACTATAATGTCGTTCCGTAGCAAATAAGCAGTACCAGTGGCTTACGCGAATTGAGAATTCTCAATCATTCAATTTATAGGAATGTGACGATGGATCGCCAGACTGAGTCTTTTTGTGCAATCATCCACTGGACCTGTGCACATCCTTCATACCACGAACAAATTGCCAAGGGTAAACAGCGCTGACACCACGATTCTGCCGAACTCGGAAAGTTGTGCCGACCGCAAAGTACCGCACCGCAATGCTAAATGAAATGTCACGCTTTTTCCGGGTGCTTTCGAGAAGGACCGACCGAAGCCGACTGACAAGCACGCGCAAGCTGCACGCGTGAAGTTTGGCACTCCGTGGCCGGTCCTGACGCAGAGAGAGAAGCTTTACCAAAACACTTTTATTTACTTGTTAAAACACGACAACTTACATTTTTTGTTAGCATGCAGTTGTGTTCGTCTATTATGCTATTGACATATAATGAATGCAATGCAGGTTCTAATGACAAAAAGAAATTTATGTGATATAATTTGAATTTAAAAACTTTCAGATTATTTTTGACTTTACTTGTACTGTGAAACCTAGCTTCTTGCCAAATTTCAAGAATCTATGTCTCATGACTCTACGTCCATGGGAAGTACCCTAACAGGTTTTGATGAATGAGTTTTCAAATATCAAAATATACACCGTAAATGGCCGTACCTTTTGATTGAATTGACTTGGAATCCTACAAGTTTTACACTGCCAAGGGACCATAGACCTCAGTACTTTACACAAATTTGAATTTTATACGCTACACTGTTCAAGAGAAAAAGTTTCTTAACAGACGGGTAGACGAACAGACAGACGGATAAAAAATGATAAATATTTTTGTATTATATAACCACAAGTTAAGAATTTTCGGTTAGTTTCTTTTACTTGTACTGTGAAACCCAGCTTCTTGCCAAATTTCAGGGTTCTGCGTTGACGGGAAGTACCCTACAGGTTTTGATTAGCGAGTCTGCTAGTACCAAAATATGTGACATAAATGACCGTAGCTTTTGTTTGAACTGATTTAGAAGCTTAAAATTTTTACACTGCCAAGGAACAATAAATCTTAAGACGTGACATGAATTTGAACTTGATACATCAACCCGTTCCTGGAAAAAGGATTCTTAACAGTCAGTTAGTCAGTCATACAGACACACACACGGACAAACAAGCGATCCTATAAAGGTTCCGTATTTACAGATTGAGGTACGGAACCCTAGAAGTGCTTAAATTGACAGGCAAGGCGGCCGGAATCGGCTGTTGCGGCGTATACTCCGCCAAGTGGGACTCTCATGCCAGCAGCGTGGCGCAATGGCAAGACACTAAAGCCGCACTCGGGGGGAAACGGGTGGTACTTCCGCGAAAATCGCCAAAAGCAGTCGCTGGGACGGTTCCTTTAAGAAAGACACGGTCGATTAGCTTCCCTAATGCTTCTCTAGTTCGGGTTTCTGCGTCGACTCCAACGACCTCGTCTTAACGGGACGTTAAACGCTTCTCTCTTCCTTCTTTCCCATGATTCGTACATTAGTGACAGGCAGTTTCAGAAAAAAAAAAACTAAATACTGAACGTAATTCCTAGCTTCGCAAATCTTTTTGACTCTGGTCGATGGCCCTTAACGATTCAGTGGGCATGTAGCCTATTATTCAACCTCTGGTCGATCACTAACAAATGTTCAGACACGGCTGCTTCATTAGCCCCGAGAGAGTGTGTTCCATTACTTCCTTATTCTTATCTTAACATCTACAGAAAGTTATAAATCCGCACACTCGATTAGAATTCTATCATCATTAACACAAAGTCCTTTTCAGTCTGGCAGCACATCAATTCTTTCAACAATTTAGTAAGGTGGAGGCAGTCTAAACACTCGTGGTATGCTACGTACAGCTTTGGTTCATTCATTCACAGTTTTACCGATAAACCTCGTCACTCAGTTTACATATTGTAGCAATGATGAAACTCCCACCAGCTTGACCAGAGTCCAATTCCATCAAAGAAGTATTTAAGTCTTCCCTCTAGTTCATGTCACGGAATACCTTAATTGCATCCCTTAAGTAACCAAGTTCTCCTGTAATCACATACTGGATCTATATCAGTTTTTGTTGGACGTAAAATACACTAACTCTCATCACGAGCCTTTTCGAACAGAGTAGATACATGTGAGAATTTCGAGACCCATCTACCACATAACAGCAAGCCACTTAAGTAAAGTGCCCCACATTAGAAAACTCTTGTGCCGCTTAGTTTTCATTATGTTTGGAACGACCCAATTTTATTTTCATGATTTTTTATCGGCATTTTATTCTGTTTCAGCTAGAAACCAATGGCATTTCATGATTAAATCCTTTTTCACTGAAGGAGGGAAATTATGGGAGCTACAATTTAATAAGATATGTAATCTTTGTTGCAGGTTTACGGAATATACAGAGTAAATTTAAAGACTGGTCGGAAGAGTCAGCCTAAGACGACACACGAACTCCAGTGAAGAAGATGGAATCGTGCAGGTGCAACGCTTCGGTATGTATTTCGTAACATATCGTGATACCCTTACAAATAATCCACATCTACATGTGGGCACCCGGTGATGAGTTCCTTTCACACACAAGTAACTATGAGTTGTGGTTACAAATTAATACCGTGGAAAGCGGTAGTACGTAAATGAAGGAAGGAAAACGAAAGGAATAAATTAATGCTATACCCAGCAACAAATACATGTTATCATGAAATTGTGGGTAGTACTAGGAACGTTTCTGGCTGATATGTGTTAGATTTCGCTTACAAAATTAGTCTAAGCTACACCGTTGTTACTGGCACAAAGATGGGTTGTGGTAGCCGGCCGCGGTGGCCGAGCGGTTCTAGGCGCTTCAGTCCGGAACCCCGCGACTGCTACGGTCGCAGGTTCGAATCCTGCCTCGGGCATGGATGTGTGTGCTGTCCTTAGGTTAGTTAGGTTTAAGTAGTTCTAAGTTCTAGGGGACTGATGACCTCAGATGTTAAGTCCCATAGTGCTCAGAGCCATTTGAACCATTTTTGGGTTGTGGTTTCTACTACAATCTATTAGAAAATGCACCCGTTTTTAATACGAGATAAGCTGCTATTGAGGAAAAACCCTTTCGCGGTTTTCTCTCGTTTATTTTTCTACCTCATTCTCTTTCTTAAATCAGCCGGCAAATTTCCTTGTATAAAGACGTATTCATTAAAAGTACATAATTTTTTTAATAATTTATGAGGACAGACACATCATAAAGAATCATTTAAAATCCACACACATGTTCATGGAAGAACTCGAATTTGCTACTAGGTCGTCGGAAATCAATCTTTTATACTACACAATCGAAAGCTTTGTACTTCATTTTAGTCTGACGAATTTTATCCCTGCTAGCGGATAACACAGCTATTGACGAAAAACAGGTACATCCTAAATGTACACGTCCAGACGGGTATTTGAACCGTGAATGGCAAGGTTCTGGGATTCAGTCTCGGAGCGGCGCAGAGTTAAATGTGTTACGAAATGTAATTACCCATGTTATGCTTCCCTAGCATGAATTTATATAACAGGAATCTATTCGTCTATATTTATTACAATACATCTACTGCACATACCTCCGCCGCTGTATGAGAGTACTTCTGCTGTATTAGCCGTACACACCGGAAACGTGTCAAGGTTGGGGGGGGGGGGGGGGGGGGGGGAGACCAAACTGCGAGGTCATCGGTCTCATCGGATTCGGGTAGGATGGGGAAGGAAGTCGGCCGTGCCCTTTAAAAGGAACCATACCGGTATTTGCCTGGAGCGATTTAGGGAAATCACGAAAAACCTAAATCAGGATGGCCGGACGCGGGATTGGGCCGTCGTCCTCCCGGATGCGAGTCCAGTGTGCTAACCACTGCGCCACCTCGCTCGATTGGAAACGTCTTAGAAGTGCAGTTAAGCCTCCTAGCGTTTCCACACAAATTTCAGGGGCAACTGGCGATGAAAATATCCCGAAACGAAATAAATAAAGTTGAAACGCAAATTGGCTTTATGCGCCTGTGGACACAGAACCTACGTAGAGATTGGGAACTAACTATTAAATCCTGCCAAGACATATATATTCCTAACAGCGAATTAACAGAGTAACTCACTTGTTCCAGACTCTTTTCAAATCCAAAACAAAACTTGCTGGTCCGATTTTGTTGGCATGAGACAAACAATCGATGGATGCATGCATCATTAAGTTCAGTATCCACATTGCCACAACAGTGACTAATTTTTAGCAACACTGATTTATTCACGTGGAGCGGTTTATAAAATCTGATTAAACTAAGAAACGTGACTGCCGACCCAATTTCGCTTTCTTAGCACGTAAATTCGGTTGGTTGCGTTTACAGCAGCGGAACTTCGGAATGAACAAGGTATAAGAGAGGTAAGTGTTGGTCTTTGTCACTCTGCTGTATTTAAACGGAAAATTGAAAATGAGGAACGAGAACTTAATTACATCTATCAAGTATTACATTTTATTACTTTTTTCCACTTCAGTTTGGTAGGCTAAAGAAATATGTTTGCACACACGGCGATTATATGAACATGACAATACGCTAGGGATTCAAACATCACTGTAAACGACAATATCTAGGATGAAATAAATTTAACTACAAGGATGTTGAAGGATGTTAGCTGAGAGTTTCGACAAAAGTAACGAATACTAGAAATAACCGCGTGTAAAATGTTCTACCAAAACTACCCGAAAAACTTTCCACGAAAACAGAAGACAAGTATATTTTTAGCACAAGTGACCGCCAAACATCATATGCAGCTTGAAGAGCACGTTGCTTAAGTATGGACTGATCATAATGATCTTTTATGCTGCTATGCCCATCATCACATCTTGCGCCGACAGATTTCCATCAATGATCATGCGAAAATGTTAGTTTACCAGACGTAAATTGAAATTCATATCGACCTACGTGTCGACTTTCAAACTGGATGCGATTTCTGTACGTGCTAAAGTATTATGTGTATTTCGTCTTTAGTTTTATCTGAACTCTAACTCTTACATATTCGTGATGTATCAGTGCGTGTGCCAGTGTTGTATCACGAACATATAGCATTATTAGGGGTCGGATCACTTTTTTTGTGATATTCAATCTACTTTGCTAGTTACGATTATTATAATACTTGCCTCTAACATACTGCCATATTAGCACTGTATAACATAATATCTGAAACTACAAACATGTGAACTAACAAATACAGTGAACAACTAAAGTAACCTCTAAATGTTATTCATTTGCACGTCGTGATATTAACAGACTCCTCTCAATAACAACATGGGCAGCATAGGACAAACCAAGTGTCACTTTATTCAGAGAGCTAGAAGCTGCCAAAGGTGAGGATTATGTAAACTCAATACTGACCCCACGACTTATCTTAGAAGCTAGATTAAGGAAAGGCAAACCCACGTTTCTAGCGTTTGTAGACTTAAAGAAAGCTTTTGACTATGTTGAGTGGAATACTCTCTTTCAAAATCTGAAGGTGGCAGGGGTCAAAAACAGGGAGCGAAAAGCTATTTACAATTTGTACAGAAACCAGATGGCAGTTGTAAGGGTCGAGGGACATGAAAGGGAAGCAGTGGTTGGGAAGGGAGTGAGACAGGGTTGTAGCCTCTCCCCGATGTTATTCAATCTGTATATTGAGCGTCCGCCCCGCTAGCTGAGTGGTCAGCGTGACAGACTATCAATCCTACGGGCCCGGGTTCGATTCCTGGCTGGGTCGGAGATTTTCTCCGCTCAGGGACTGGGTGTTGTGTTGTCCTAATCATCATCATTTCATCCCCATCGACGCGCAGGTCGCCGAAGTGGCGTCAAATCGAAAGACCTGCACCAGGCGAACGGTCTACCCGACGGGAGGCCCTAGCCACACGACATTTCCATTTTTTGTATATTGAGCAAGCAGTGAAGGAAAAAAAAGAAAAATTTGGAGTAGGTATTAAAATCCATGGAAAAGAAATAAAAACTTTGAGGTTCGCCGATGACATTGTAATTCTGTCAGAGACAGCAAAGGACTTGGAAGAGCAGTTGAACGGAATGGATAGTTTCTTGAAAGGAGGATACAAGATGAACATCAACAAAAGCAAAACGAGGATAATGGAATGTAGTCGAATAAAATCGGGTGATGTTGAGGGAATTAGATTAGGAAATGTGACACTTAAAGTAGTAAAGGAGTTTTGCTATTTTGGGAGCAAAATAGCTGATAATGGTCGAAGTAGAGAGGATATCAAATGTAGACTGGCAATGGCAAGGAAAGCGTTTCTGAAGAAGAGAAATTTGTTAACATCGAGTATAGATTTAAGTGTCAGGAAATCGTTTCTGAAAGTGTTTGTATGGAGTGTAGCCATGTATGGAAGTGAAACATGGACGATAAATATTTTGGACAAGAAGAGAATAGAATCTTTCGAAATGTGGTGCTACAGAAGAATGCTGAAGATTAGATGGGTAGATCACATAACTAATGAGGAAGTGTTGAATAGGATTGGGGAGAAGAGGAGTTTGTGGCACAACTTGACTAGAAGAAGGGATCGGTTGGTAGGACATGTTCTGAGGCATCAAGGGATCACCAGTTTAGTATTGGAGGGCAGTGTGGAGGGCGAAAATCGTAGAGGGAGACCAAGAGACGAATACACTAAGCAGATTCAGAAGGATATAGGTTGCAGTAGGTACTGGGAGATGAAGAAGCTTGCACAGGATGGAGTAGCATGGAGAGCTGCATCAAACCAGTCTCAGGACTGAGGACCACAACAACAAAAACATGTAAACTCCAGCAGTATGACTGTACCAGTTCTGGTATACTCTACACTGATGTCATTAGCAACAGCATGCACTGTTGCCAGATCCTCCACCCTCCCCAACCCCTCTGACACACGCCAAATGGCCAATTGTTCTACGTATAAAATGATGGAAAATTCAAAGCAACTTGGGTTTTCTCCCACTTCTGGATTAAAACATGGCGGCGAGTGAGTGACGTGCGTTAGCTTGGCTCGCAAATTTACGTGAAATCTGGAGGTGTTTTAAGCAGTGAGGCTAGTCTACACATACTAAAGCAGTATTTTACATCACATACGGAGCACCAATTACACGGAATCGCACTTAAAATGGAAAATCGCCGAACAACGCGCAGTGCAGCCAACGGCCAGGCCGGCGACAGCGCAGGCGTGGAGTCCACACCGGGAGCTGCGGCCGCTCCGCCCGGCATCGCTGACATCGCCGCACTCTTGAAGGCTGAGGTGAGGTGAGTGCCGCAGTGCAGCCAGGCTAAGGAGACGCTCGGGCTCGTTGTTCAAACCATCACTGATGCCGTCACTGCAGCAGTGACGGACAAAATACAGAAAACTCTGGAGGCGAATGCGAGCGAGATCCGTGCACTGGACACATCGTTAAAAGCAAGCGAGGAGAAAGCACGACTGCTCGAACAGAAATTGATCGAGAAGACGGAC